>NC_142477.1:22717147-23020178 GCF_049115385.1 Moschus berezovskii | reverse complement strand
CTTATCAATTTGCTGAGCATACTCCCCAGAGGTAATGGTTACTCCAGGATTCAGACAGTTCTAGTAGATCGGACCATCAGCAAACCACCAAACAGTGACCATGACCTTTTTTTGGTGCAAGTTTGGCTTTGGGAAGTGCTTTGGAGTTTCTTCTTGGTCCAACCACTGAGCTGGTCATTGCCAGTTGTAAAAAGTCCACTTTTTTGTCACACGTCACAATGCAATAGAGAAAATGGCTCATTGTTGTTGCAGAGAACAAGAGAAGATGACATTTCA
This sequence comes from Moschus berezovskii, assembly GCF_049115385.1. NCBI lineage: Eukaryota > Metazoa > Chordata > Mammalia > Artiodactyla > Moschidae > Moschus > Moschus berezovskii. Next base: position 23,019,902 of record NC_142477.1, on the reverse strand, counting down.
AAATGACAGTTTTTTTGATTCATGAGGCACCCAGTTATCAAGTTTTTTTACCTTTCCAATTTGCTTCAAATGCTGAATGACCATAGAATGATTGACACTGTTTTCTTCAGCAACTTGTCCCATAGCTGTCAAAGGATCAGCTTTGATGATCCTCTCAACTGATCATGGTCAACTTCCTAGAGCCAGCCACTACTCTCCTCATCTTAAAGACTCTTGTCTCCTTTGCAAAACTTTATGAACCAACACTACACTGTGAATTCACTAGCAGTTCTTGGATCAAATGCATGGTTAATGTTCAAGTTGTCCCCACTGCTTTATGACCCATTTGGAACACAAATAAGAAAAGTGCTCGAAATTCCATTTTTTAAGAAATTGTATTTTATTTTTAACTGGAAGATAACTACTTTACAATATTGTTATGGTTTCTGCCATACATCAACACGAATCAGCCATAGGTATATATATATATATGACTTCTCCCTCTTGAAACTCTCTCCCACTCCTCTAAATTATCAGAGAGTACTGCCTTTGGGTTCCCTGTGTCATATAGCAAATTCCCACCGGCTAGCTATTTTACACATGGCAACCAAATTTCCTTTTTTGTCTAACATCATTTCCCTACTCTAAAATAAATATACATCAAGTAATGTCAATAACAAAAAACATACAGAAATGTGCATTAAAATGATGTATAACACAGCCACATTTATTTAAGAATGTATTCCAATATCAAATAACAAAATTCAATAAGTAAAACCACAGTTACTTTTGCATCAACCTAAATAAAGGTATATTTGACCCAGCTGTATTTTTTATTTTCATTCTGTCTTTAACTTTTATATTTCTATCATATAAGCAAGGATATTGACCTACTACTATAAAGCTAAAACTTCTCTAGAATGATAAAAGTGATCCTTCCTTAAAAGACACAGAACTGTTCCTTTAGCTATAGTAATAAGCCACTTGTCACAAATTGATTATGTCAATACAGATCTGATTCAGTGGTTAAGACTGAAATAACATTAAAATTGCAAAGTCAATTCAATTATTTTCACAATCCTAATCACTAAATTGGATTGCACTAACTTATTTAGGTTAGGAATGATCTATTTCAAAGTTGTTGCAATTATTTGTATTTGAGATGGAGATTGATCACTTCTGGAAGCTCATCTTGCTAATAGCCTTTTTGAATGGAAGCTGGTATTGTCCAAAATTGATTATTGACTTTCCTCTGATTTAGAAAGTTGAATGGAGATAGGCAAACACACTAGGTTTTTGGAAATGTTAATTATTTTTTTGTGGTTAACAGGAAAGTATTCAGATTATTGACTTTCCTCTGATTTAGAAAGTTGAATGGAGATAGGGAAACACACTAGGTTTTTGGAAATGTTAATTATTTTTTTGTGGTTAACAGGAAAGTATTCCAATAACTTGGTTATATAGATAGGTTCTCAAAGTGTCTATTGTCTGGAAATAAGATAGTAATGTAGGAATATTTCTGGCCTGCTGTTTTCAATCAGCTGCTCTCAGTATTGCAATAAAATCAAATAATAAAGATTGCTATGTGTCCAAATAAAACTTCTAAGATTGCAATCATGGAAATGAATACTGACTTATCAAACTATTGCCCATGCTACCATATGTGAAGGGGGAAATTGTAGAGTTTACAATGTACCATGGCTAAGTGAAACTCAATTTAATTGAAAATATGTGTAAGTTTTACGATGCTTTATGAATATTTTGAACTGATAATGATGAAGCTTTTTGACCTAACCAGAATTAAGTTATAACAGCTGTGATATCTCAATCCCAACCCACGTCAAATGAACCCAACACTTAGAACATCTGTTCTGCAATAAAAGAAGGCTAATTGCTGCAGTCTCAGTGACATCCGAGTAGAACTGCCAGACTCCAGCAAAGACCAAAGAAAGAAGCAAGTTGGAAGAATTTAGTGTTCCTTAAAATAAAAGTCTTAAATTTTTTCTAAAAGAAAAATATTGAGGAATTTTGCAATTAACTACTTTATAAGTTTTAGATGTTTAAACATAATTGGTGTATTTATTTTTTAAATAAGTATATAGCTGAATGAAAAATACATAAATTAGCACAGTTTCTGGTATTCCTCAAAACCGAATCAAAGGGCTGGGGTACAAATCCCTTTGAAAATCTTATGAAAGTGATAATACGTTTCCGAAGGTAATACAATACATATTCAGAAAAAGATTTCAAGGCATCCATTTATTTTCACACTCCCTCCTCAAGTATCAAAGGGTAGAACATCTGTTATAGTGTAGGGCTTTATTTGCTTTTCTCTTTGTTCATGCAAACAAAAAATGATGAGTAAAAAATAGCCTAATATCTGTAATTATCATTAATGCATTGCACATTAAAGACCTCTAATAGGAATTGAGAGTCAAAAGTAGTAAAAAATAATTAACCCAAAACATTGAAACAAGTGGAACTTGTTCATGTGCAACATAAAAACCATATGTTCATAAAATCCACTATAAGCCATGTATATGGCATATGATTTCATGATATTGCAACTATCTCTGTAAAAATTTCTATTTAAAATCATTGAAATGTTGGTGCTTTAGATTCAAGGATAAATCAGAAATGTTGGCAGTCATGTTAGAACATAACACTGAATGCTGAAATAAAGAGGTTTGAAGTAAGTAAACATCAAGAAGAAAAAGAACATAGGCACAGGATGAGAATAAATCATGAGTGAAAGGAAGAAAGTAAGAAGCATTTAAGAAAGATTTTATTAATCAATATGTGTTCTTAGAGGTGCGTTGTGTCTGACTCCTTGCCACCCTTTGGACTGTAGCCCTCCAGGTTCCTCTACCCATAGGATATTTTACACAAGAATACTGGAGTGGTTGCCATTCCCTCTTCCAGGGGGATTTTTTGACCCAGGGATCAAACCCTCATCTCTTGCTTCTCCTGCATTGCAGGAACATTCTTTATCCACTGAGCATCTGCCATTATTCAAGGAAGTGATCCACAATGAATTTATGAAAAATAACATCAGAAAGATTGAAGTTTTGTTTTAAAAGTGATAAATTGATTTACTGTGATATAATTGATACATAAAAACTATAGATATTTAAGTATATGATGATGAATTTGGAGGTAAATAGGCATTGATTTTATGATGATTTTTTTGAAACTATAACAAGGAATTGGATTCAATTTTCTGCTTTTACCATCCATATGGTGCCTCCATGACCCTGTCCTGATGATATTTGAATTTGGGCTGTTTATCACCTACATCCTGGTCAACAACATCCCTCCTTTTGAGATGCCTCTCCCTGGCTACCTCCTAAATGTCTTCTCAGTCACGTGTTCCTTAACCTGAAAGGTCATTGAGTTTTCTCCTCAATCTTGTTCATTTCTCCCTCCCACTTGAAAAACATAATTCTTGGACTTATTTTCATCACTTTTGAAATTCACACTAAATCATATATCTCATTTAAATACAAACATATGAACATTAGGACAAAATTCATTTTATTTTCAAACTACCGCAACAAATTCCATCTTTGATATGCAGATTTTCACAAGACTACTTTTCCCTCTTACCACTAGGGACTCACTTGTCCGGAGGAAAAGTGAAAATTCTCCAGTCAGCTTAAAACTCTGTGATTTAGCTTAGGTTCAGTTCAGTTCATTCGCTCAGTCGTGTCCGACTCTCCGCGACCCCGTGAATCACAGCACGCCAGGCCTCCCTGTCCATCACCAACTCCCGGAGTTCACTCAAACTCATGTCTACAGAGTCGGTGATGCCATCCAGCCATCTCATTCTTTGTCGTCCCCTTCTCCTCCCGCCCCCAACTCTTCCCAGCATCAGAGTCTTTTCCAGTGAGTCAACTTGTCGCATGAGGTGGCCAAAATATTGGAGTTTCAGCTTTAGCATCAGTCCTTCCAATGAACACCCAGGATTGACCTCCTTGGTTAGCCATTCCATATTAATTGCTTGCATTACATCATATTACAATTCATGGCTCCTTATTTCTGAACTCCCTATCATTAGTCTGTATACAACATACTGTTTTTTTGCTCCATGTTTTCTTCTAAAGTTATTTTCTGTTGTCTTCCACCCACAGTTCTCTTACCATGCATCAATTTCTGCTAAAAGAATTCTCAGCCTTCTTTTCCTAAAGTGTGATTATGGTCATTCACACCTTTTATGTGATGTTAAGTCACTCAGTCGTGAACGACTCTTTGTGACACCATGGACTGCAGCACACCAAGCTTCCCTGTCCATCACCAAATCTCGGAACTTGCTCAAACTCATATCCATCAAGTCGGTGATGATATCCAACCGTTTAATTCTCTGTCGTCCCCTTCTCCTCCCATCTTCAATCTTTCCCAGCATCATGGTCTTTTCCAATGAGTCAGTTCTTCGCATCAGGTGGCCAAAGTATTGGAGTTTCAATTTCAGCATTAGTGCTTTCAATGAATATTCAGGACTGATTTCCCTTAGGATGGACAGGTTGGATTTCCTTGCAGTCCAAGAGACTCTCAAGAGTCTTCTCCAACACCACAGTTCAAAAGCATCAATTCTTTGGTACTCAACTTTCCTTATGGTCCAACACTCATATCCATACATGACTACTGGAAAACCCATAGCTTTGACTAGATGGACCTTTGTTGGCAAATTAGTCTCTGCTTTTTAATGTGCCATCTAGGTTGGTCATAGCTTTTCGTCCAAGTAGCAAACGTTTTTTAAATTTCACGGCTGCAGTTACCATCTGCAGTGATTTTGGAACCCAAGAAAATAAAGTATCTCACTGTTTCCACTGTTTCCCCATCTATTTGACATGCAGTGATGGGACCAGATGCCGTGATCTTAATTTTCTGAATGTTGAGTTTTCCACCAACTTTTTCCGTTTCCTCTTTCACTTTCATCAGGAGGCTCTTTTGTTCTTCGCTTTCTGCCATAAAGGTGGTGCCATCTGCGTATCTGAGGTTATTGATATTTCTCCCAGCAATCTTGATTTCAGCTTGTGCTTCATCCAGCCTGGCATTTCACATGGTGTACCCTGCGTACAAGTTAAATAAGCAGGATGACAATATTCAATCTTGATGTACTCATTGTTTGATCTGGAACCAGTCTGTACATTTTAAATGCCATGTGTATATTCCAAGTATACATGCCTAAATTATAGTGCTTCCTACTTCCTACTGTAATTACATTAAACAATTACATCCATTTCTCTCAGCTGACGATAGTCTACTCTCAACAGAAACTATGACACTCCATTTTGCAATCTTATCACCTAGCATAAAACCATGCATTCCCTGGACAACACACTTGTTTACTATGTCTTGAATTTAATTGAAAACACTCTTGGTAAAAACATACATGCTTTGATATTAGATATTTCTGGATTAAATTTTTAGTTCTGTTTTCAGTTCTGTGACATTAGGTAAGAAAGATTATCTTCTCCTTATAGCAAATATTACCCATTTGGAAAACTTGATGGACAGTGAGTCCAACTTTGTAGTTTTCTGAAAATCATGTTAGTGTATTTTAATACATTTCACAAATAAGGGCTAAAGCATGGAGAAAATAAGAAAACATTATTTTTCCTTTATTCCCATTTCTCTCAAAGAGTCGGACGTGACTAAACAACTGGATTGAACTGTACTATTCCCATTTTCAGTGTTACATTCTTTTACTGAAATTTGAAAAAAAAAGACTTTAAAGGGAGATATTATACCACAAAAATGAATGGATAGAAATAAGTTAATAGATTCTCTCTCTAGTGACCTCAATTTGTGATTATGCAATCACTGCTTTGAAATTTCTTAAGAGGACAATTATAATTCTTCATTTAAAAATAACTACAAATATTTATAAAAACAAAAATATTTATTTAAGTTTCCTTTAAAGATTTACTTTAAAATTCCTTTTAAAGTATGGATATTGAAAAATAAGCAGTCTTCTATATTTTTACATACCCCTGCAAGAGACTCTAAGACATTAATAATAATGTACAAAAATAATACTAAGCATCATAATGACATTAATTTTTAAATAAGTTTGGTAAAAATGTATCAACATTGTAAAATCTTTGTCACACTAACACTTTTGCAACACCTTTAAAGTTTGAGGCAGCACAGAACTTTGGCCTCACATATGATGTGACTGTTTATAAATAATTTTCCTCACTGTTGGGTGCCAATAGACTCAGGGCCACTCAGCCAAAAAATTACAAAATTACTACCTTACACGATCATTTTTGTCATTTAGGTTTTCAGAGAACAGCAGCAAGTACAAATGCTATATTGACAAAATGTGTGTTTGGCAGAAGTCACCATCTTAGGTCTGAAACACAGAGTTTCTGCATTGATTCTTTAATTTTCTTTCTTTTTTTTAAAATTTCAGAAGTAGATGATCGATTGCTATGAATGACTGAAAGTGTTCTATGAAGTTGGAAAATATATTCTGGAGATTTTTTTTTTTGAAGAGTAGGTTCATTTTTCTGTAATTTTTACAGAAAGAAAATTTGGTCATAAAAAATCCATCCCTGTGTTAAACATAGAGTCTCCATATGAGCTAGCAATTTCATTCCTAGATACTACTCAAGAGAAATAAAAACATATATTCTCACAAAAATGTGCATGAATGTTCATAGCAACATTATTCGCAATTAAGACATACAAATAATCCAAATATACATCAACTTTTGAATGTGCAAATATAATGTGAGTATATCATAAAACAGGATATTATCTACAAATAAAAGAAATGGAGGCTTCCTCAACAAGGCTCAGTAGTGAGGGATCCACTTGCCAAGCAGGAGACTCCTCCTTAGATCAGAAAACCCCTGGAGAAGGAACTGGCAAGCCACTCCAGGATTTTTCCCTGGAAAATCCCATGGACAGAGGAGTCTGGCAGGCTACAACCCATGGGGTTACAAAAAATCTGATAGGATTTAGTGACTAAACAACCACAAAAGAAATGTTATACTGCTACATGCTACAAAGTTATGCCATTTGAAATGAGCCAGGTCACAGAATATTACATACCATATGACTCTATTTATTTAATATTTTTAGATTTTATTTGTATAAAACAGATAAATTTATTCGAGACAGAATGTAAGGCCATGGTTGCCAGAGATTGAGGGTTTGTAAGGAGAAAAGGGAGTGACTGATAGTTCGATCTGGACTTGAAACAATGGACTTGTTCAAAATAGGGAAAGGAGTACATTAAGGCTGTAGACTGTCTCCCTGCTTATTTAACGTCTATGCAGAGTACATCATGTAAAATTCCAGGCTGGATGAAGCACAAGCTGGAATCAAGATTGCTGAGAGAAATATCAGTAACCTCAGATTTACGGATAATACCACCCTTAAGGCAGAAAGTGAAAAACTAAAGAGCCTCTTGATGAAAGTGAAAGAGGAGAGTGAAAAAGCTAGCTTAAAACTCGGCATTCAAAAACTTAAGATCATGGCATCCAGTCCCATCATTTCATGGAAATAGATGGGGAAACAATGGAAACAGTGAGAGACTTTATTTTCTTGGGCTTCAAAATCACTGCAGATGGTGACTGCAGCCATGAAATTAAAAGATGCTTGCTCCTTGGAAGAAAAGTTATGACAAACCTAGACAACATAATAAAGTGCAGAGACATTACTTTGCAGACAAAGGTCCATTTAGTGAAAGCTGTTTTTTTTCCAGTAGTCATATATAGATATGAGTGTTGGATCATAAAGAAAACAACACTGAAGAATTGATGCTTTTGAACTGTGGTGTTGGAGAAGACTCTTGAGAGTCCCTTGGACTGCAAGCTGACAGTCAATCCTAAAGGAAATCAGCCATGAATATTAATTAGAAGGACTGATTCTGAAGCTGAAGGTCCAATCCTTTGGCCACTGGATATGAAGACCTGACTTATTGGAAAAAACGTGATGCAGGGAAAGATTGAAGGCAGGAGGAGAAGGGGACGACAGAGGATGAGATGGTTAGATGGCATCTTCGACTCAATGGATATGAGTTTGAGCAAGCTCTGGGAGTTGGTGATGGACAGGGAAGCCTGGCCTGCTGCAGTCCATGGGGTTGCAAAGAGTCAGACATGGTTGAGCTTCTGAACTGAACTGACTGACTGACTGATAATTGGCATGAAATTTCATTTGGATGTTATAAATATGTTCTAAGTGAACTTGTATTTATGGTTGCAAAACTACCTATAATGAAACATTGAATTGTATACTCAAAACAGGTATATTTTATGTTATGCAAATTATATTTCAATAAAACTTTACATACATATATTTTCCTAAGATTAAAGGGGTTTAACATACTAAGTAGTAAAATTGTTTTATAGTTTAAGAAAAATATCATAAAATTTAATATTAGCTTCAAAATATAACAGTAAGTCATCTGGTTAGACATGTTTATTCTAAAATATTCAAGGTTTAATATTTTTCATGGGACTGTACTTATGAATATTAAAACATTACCACTACAAATAAATACTAATGACTAGTTTAAAAAACATGGAAAAATAAAAGCTTTAAATTTCACTTAAATCTTCCTGTTAACATACTTAAATTTGCTTTTGTATATTAATGTATAACAAAGTAGTTTTTAAGTAGTCTTCTGCTTCATTGTAGAAACAAAAATTAGCGTTTATGCTCAATAACGTATCTTCAAAGATGATTTATTTACTGTCATCATTCTTTTATTCTTTTTCTACAGGAAGCTGGCTTTGTTCCTATCACATCACTGAAGTTTATGGCTACATAATCACATACATTGATGCTTTTGAATTGTGGTGTTGGAGAAGACTCTTGAGAGTCCCTTGGACTGTAGGGAAATCAAACCAGTCCATCCTAAAGGAAATCAGTCCTGAATATTCATTGGAAGGATTGATGCTAAAGCTGAAACTCTAATACTTTGGCCACCTGATGTGAAGAACTGACTCCTTGTAAAAGACTCTGATGCTGGGAAAGATTTAAAGCAGGAAAGAAGGGGATGACAGAGGATGAGCTGATTAGATGGCATCACTGACTAAATGGATGTGAGTTTGAGTTAACTCTGGGAGTGTGTGATGGACAGGGAGGCCTGGCATGCTGTGATACCATGGGGTCTCAAAGAGTCAGACACAACTGAGTGACTTAAATGAACTGAACGGAAATGAATAACATACAGCTTACTACGTCCATCGAAGACAATCTCTTCAATTTTATCTTGAGACAGCCTCATCTCTGCTGAAGGCTCTGGTATGTTAATACTTATATTTCCTGTAAGCCATTTTTTTGTTGTTGTTGCTACAACTAGTTCTAGTTGTCAGTTATCAAAGGAAAATTAAATTTCAAGGACATCAGTTCAGCTTGTCAGCTGCATTTAGTTTGGAGGTGAGCACATGGCACCCCTCTGGTCTTATAGGTTTTTCACCCTGTGTGAGATCTTTCCCTTCATCATTATATCAACACAGTCAAGCCCCTCCCTTTCCCACATTTAAACCACCAACCTGATTTTCCTTATTTCTATTTCCATTCAACCAAATTATTTGTCCCCATGGATATTCTTTCCACTGTTGATTCCTTACTCAACCACTTTTCTCTGTTCATAATCTCTTATTTATTGTTCTCCGTTTTTGATTTAAAATTTATTTCATGGGTAGTTGTTTTCCACCAGGATCACACATGATAAGGAAGTCTCCCAGGTTACCAAAACCAAAGAAATTCATAAGAAAGTGTACTTCCCAAAGAATCTATATTTAAAGATTGGTCCAAAATCATTTCCTTGAGCTTTCAAGAGAAAGGACTCTGTAGTGAAAGTTGACTCTTGTTATGACTACTTTTTGTCTCAGCTCTCCCCACGTTTTCACATAAAATGAACTATCAAGTAATTTTTAAAATGTTTAAACTACTCTTTCAACAACTTAGATGAAACTGGAAGCATGATGCTTTGAAAATAGTGAAATACAAATGCTGAAGAGCATATTCCTCTCTTTCTTTCTGGACTGAGCATATTGTTTTCTTTAATGATACTAGTAGATCTCTAGGGAGAAAAGTACTGGTCACTTAGAGTTTATGTTGTAGGGCAGCAAAAGGTCAGTGCATTGATAAAATGCTTAAACAGGGGCCAGATTACTAACAGTCTAGGTAATAGAAGATAATGCATTTGTGCAAAAAAATTACATTTTCAGAATTCATAAAATAGTTGAACAGTAAATTTTTAAGATGACCTGTAGACCCAGAGTCAGAACCCTGGTCTCTAAAGTGTAATTGCTTTTCTGTTTTTAAGCCTTAAGGCTGATATAAATAGGGATTTATAAAGAATCCACAGAGACGCTGCTATTACCCAAGAACCCTATAATATGTGTTTTAATCTCAAATTGGGAGGCTATCCACTCACCCACATTCCACACACATCACAGTGACTTTGTCATTCTTTTAGCATATTTCAAAGCATAAATCTCTTTATTCTTTTTTCTCTTTTGTTTATGGCATCTGGGTATAAAACTGTTAGGCAGTAAGAATAGGGATATAGGGTCCAATATGGTGGTCAGAGGAAGTAGCAACTAGAAAAACCACATGGAGGGCAGACAAAAGAAGGGAAAAGCCTGGCAAAAAGGAAAAGCCACAGACTGGAGTGAGAATCTCTTGTGGGAAATGTGCCCAACATGCCGCCTTCCCTGATTGGCCTTGAGCATATACCCTATTTACATTCCCTTCCCTGATTGGTTGAAGGTACAAACCGTATTTTACTGGGGCAGGGCCAAACAAGCTCTGAGGACTGCTTTGGAATAAAAACAAAGGATATAAAAAGAGAAACCTAAAATTGGCCGGGGTCACTCCTACAAGGGTTGGTCCACTCTCATGTCTCGAGTGTGTGTTGTTTGTGCACTGTTTGTATGCTTAGTCCCTCAGTTATGTCCTATTCTTTGTGACTCCAGACTGTATATAGCCTGCCAGGCTCCTCTGTTCTTGGGGATTCTTCAGGCAAGCATACTGGAGTCCGTTGCCATGTCCTCTTCCAGGGGATATTCCCAACCCAGGGATTGAGCCCAGGACTCCTGCATTGCAGGCTAATTCTTTACCATCTGAGCCACCAGGGAAGACCATTGTTTGCTGCATACTTAATAAATACCGCCTGCCTGAGCTGTAATAAGTCTGTTTTAATTCTTTGCTACCATGAGACAAGAATTGAAGAAAAAATAGACCTGACAAAACAAAAGTCAAGTACTCCTAATTGACAAGATTATAGGGTCACTTGGTCACTGCTACCCACTTTCTTAGGTTTTGAAAACTTTCTCTCTCCTTTAAATAATATGGACCATACTGCATCTGTGCTTGAATAGGAATAATACATCTGCTATAATCATTTTGTTGTTGTTGTTGAAGTAACAATCTCAAAAAACATAGTTCGACATCAGTTTTTTGGTTTTTTTTTTTTTTTTGTGATTGCAGATGAATTATCTCTTCTCTGGATTCAGCTCTTCTATTAGTTCAGTTCAGTTGCTCAGTTGTGTCAGACTCTCTGCAACCCCATGAATCACAGCATGCCAGGCCTCCCTGTCCATCACCAACTCCTGGAGTTCACTTAAAGTCACATCCATCAAGTCGGTGATGCCATCCAACCATCTCATTCTCTGTCATCCCCTTCTCCTCCTGCCCCCAATCCCTCCCAGCATCAGAGTCTTTTCCAGTGAGTCAACTCTTCGCATGAGGTGGCCAAAGTATTGCAGTTTCAGCTTTAGCATCAGTCCTTCCAATGAACACCCAGGACTGATCTCCTTCAGAATGGACTGGTTGGATCTCCTTTTAGTCCAAGGGACTCTCAAGAGTCTTCTCCAGCACCACAGTTCAAAAGCATCAATTTTTCGGTGATCAGCTTTCTTCACAGTCCAACTCTCGCATCCATACATGACCACTAGAAAAACCATAGCCTTGACTAGATGGACCTTTGTTGGCAAAGTAATGTCTCTGCTTTTTAATATGTTATCTATGTTGGTTATAACTTTCCTTCCAAGGAATAAGCGCCTTTTAATTTCATGGCTGCAATCAGCATCCACAGTGATTTTGGAGCCCCAAAAATGAAGTCTGACACTGTTTCCACTGTTTTTCCATCTTTTTCTCATGAAGTGATGCTCTTCTATAGCAAGTTATTGTTCTTGGACCTTGGACTCAGACCAAAATAGCTGCCCACATCTGGGAGGTGCTTTTCTCATGAATGAGTGCAGGAACAAAATGAGACGGAGCCAAATCACATGAGTGTGTTGATTGCTTCTACATAGTTGCAAAGAAAATTATACCTGCTTACCTGTGTGTAATATATGTTGAAGGAGCAGTCAACAATGCATAGTCAACCTCTGGGGAAGCAGTGCAAGGGTAGGGAGGGAACAAAAACCTTGGACACTGAAAACACTCTATTGCAGTTGACACCCTTGGTCAACATTTCCTTCTCCTTAATGCAATTAAGTTTACCCCTTTTAAGAGGTTTCAAATGTGTCATCCAGTTATTTCATCAGACTTAAAATTTGGGGCTTCGTGATCTGCGTCAAGTCAGAATGTGGTTTTGATTGATCCAAAATCTTTTTACAGAAATGATAAAGTATTGCTTCTTCCTATTACACATACACACACACACTCATGCACACACACAGCATAGCATGATGGAACAGTAAATAATAAGACAACAGTAAATTTTACATTTGGAAAGGAGGAAAGAATAAACACATAAAAGTCACTGATCAATAGAATTTTTGAATATAAGACAAAAGTTTTGAAGTGCCTCAATTATTGACGTATGAGATATTCCTTGACTGGGTTCTTATTCACCCAAGGATGAACTCTCTGAAATATTGTTCTCTGTGGGTCTCAGTTCTATTCTTAGAGGTTTTTCTATTAACTTCCTTGGATGTTTTTGAAGAGAAATGAAGAGTATTCACTTCGGGGGAATTAAGTAGTTATCTAAGAATATTTCCTGTACCTAGTAATTTAGGATCCCAATAGTCATATTTAACAGTCACAATATGTGTTAACTTAGACTGATAAGTGACTTAGCATGCATGCATGAATTGGAGAAGGAAATGGCAACCCACTCCAGTATTCTTGCTTGGAGAATCCCAGGGACAGAGGAGCCTGATGGGCTACTGTCTATGGGGTCTCTCAGAGTCAGACACGACTGAAGCGACTTAGCAGCAGTAGCAGCAGACAGATAAGGTGTTAGGAAGCTCAACACCCTTCAATTTCTATAAATATTTTACTGATTGATTCCATTCAGCTCCACAGCCCACTGATAAACAGACACTTTTCTCTAATTAAATCTACCTTGAGTTTCTCAGGCTTCCATGGAATAACATTCTTGCTTTCTTTCCTAAAACAATTCAGTTTAATTGAATGAATTACTAAAAGCAATATTAGTCCAATCATATATTTTCAAAAAAGATATGATGACCACATCCTTGATTATTTCTTTCTGAGACTCTCTTACTGGCCTGAATTGAGGAGTTGTTTCTTCAAATCCTTGTAATCCTAATATTCTGGATTCTCTCACTTTTTTTTACCCTGATTGTAAACAAGACTTTTTTCCTTAATCTAATTTTTGCAATATTTGTCCTATGCAGCTAATAATACACAATTCAGGATATTGATATTCTCTCTTGGGTTAAAATTAATTTCCCAAAGACAATTCTTTTTGACAAACTTTGTGCCTTCCAAGTTACTAGAGATGATAGGGCTACCCAATATTTTTTCTGATACATAATGGGGTTGCAACCCTTGATAGCGTTTTCCTCACTATTTATATCCAGAACCAAAGCCTATGCCATATATTTTAAAGGTTTGCTGTGACAGTGTGCCATTTTTGTATACACTTCTATTTCAATCAGATCTAGCCGTGGAAACAACAGAAATATTCTATAACTTACACAAACATGGTTTTATTGTTCACATTAAATGATGGCTGCAGATTCAATGCTGCTTACCGGGGTTAGTCTGGGAATGCTTGGCTTCACCTGCCTTATCATTCTAGAGTGAATGCCTGTGGATATGCTACAGATGTGGCAGAGGGCAGACTTTCAAGAGGCAAAAGCAGAAGGCACATGAGTGCATTGAAAGATTCTGTTTTGGTGTCTATGAACTATATTTCTTCTAGTGCCTTCTATCAGTCAGGGAAATCCCATAGCTAAAGTCAATTGGCAGCACACTGTTACATGGAAACATGGCAGGATAGAGAGTAACATCCTTGTGAATCATAATAGAACATTCATCAACATTTCATATGGTCTGAATTGTGTCCCCACCCCCTAATTGTGTATGCTGAAATCTGAAATCCCAGTACCTCAGAATATAAACATATTTACAATGAGGTCATTGGTGTGGGTTGAAATCCAGTATAACGGGTCTCCGAAGAAGAATTTGGGACACAGACACGCGTACAGGGAGAATGCCATGTTTTAGATTGCTCAGGTTGCCATGACAGAATACCACAGGCTAGATGGCTTTAACAACAGAAATTTGTTTCCTCACAGTTCTGGCAGCTTTAATTCCCATATCAAGGATTATGAAACTGGCCTGTTTCAGTTCTGCAGCCTCTTTCTGATTGGCTATCAGTTGTCTCCTTGTTGAGTTCTCTCAGGGCCTTTCCTAGGAGAGAGGTCCTATGTCCTGTCCTCTTTCCACCAGTGCTACTGGATAAGGGTCCCAACTTATGGTATCATTTTACCTTAAAATTTTATGCTGAAAGGTCCCATTTCTTCAATAATAGTCGCACTGGAGTTCGGGCTCTCGACTATGTATGTGGTGCTCAGTCCTCTGTGACTCATCTGCAACCGCATGGACTGTAACCTGCCAGGCTCCTCGGCCCAGGGAAAATTCTCCAGGCAAGAATACTGGAGTGGGTTGCCATGCCCTGCTCCAAGGAATCTTCCCCATCCAGGGATAGGACCCACATCTCCTGCGTCTTTTGCATTAGTGGGCAGATGCTTTACCAAGAGCACCACCTGGGAAGCCCATGGATGTGGAGAAGGGGCCATAATCCAGGTCAAAATATCCAGACACAGAGGAGGTACAGAGAGAAGAGAGCCAGCCATTTATCTGCAAGCCAAACAGACTTGGAACAGAGCCTCGCTGTCACCTTCATCTTGGGCTTCTGGCTTCCAGAACTGTGAGAAATTAGATTTCTGTTGTTAAGCCACCCATTCTGTGGTGCTTTGTTATGCAGCAAACCAATATATCATCCAAAGCCCCCTCCTGCCTGGGTCACAGTTCTTCAGTTATTACTCCTTGATTCACAGCCAGGATACTGTCAGTGCAGGACCCAGCTCAAATTTGAAATAGTACGTTTCAGTATAGAGACTCTAACAAAAGGTTCATGTACCTCCAGCT
Organism: Moschus berezovskii; assembly: GCF_049115385.1. Classification (NCBI taxonomy): domain Eukaryota; kingdom Metazoa; phylum Chordata; class Mammalia; order Artiodactyla; family Moschidae; genus Moschus; species Moschus berezovskii. The sequence goes on along the minus strand of NC_142477.1, from coordinate 23,004,545 downwards.
CTGTTTTTCCATTACTTTCTCCACACTGTACCTGCTATATTATCGTGTAAGACTTTCATAATCTTGATCATTTCCTAAGGCATGGAAAACATTGACTGCTCACAACTTCCTTGCCTAATTAAACATATTACTTCAGGGCAACATCAACTTCCCTGAGAGGAAACATCCATTGTTTTCTCCCTCCCTTGCTCTTCCATTGCATTTGTTCTTCATAGGACCAACCAACATGGCTTAATTCTTAGTTGGGTGACTGAAAATTTGTAAGACTAGGATTCTACTTAAATTGATTTAAATACAAGTGGCTGATTATAAGAAATCTTGTGGAATGTACAAAGTGGAATGCTACCTTCCTCAGACGGAGTGTGAGATCTACCCAGCTAGAAATTTTAAAGGACCCCACTCATCCATCCCTCCTCTTATTGTTATAATTATGTTTTTTTCTCAGCTCTCTTAAAACAATAAAGCAAAGAGGTCATTTTACTGGGGTGGCTGTAATGCAGTGGTGACTTACAGAAGCAAACCAAATCAAAGAGTGTACATGCCTCAAAGTTACAGAATTGAATCCTATGGGCAACCACTTACAAACAACAAACAAAGCTTCAAGCTACAGCCAATCAATAACCTCCTTGCTTTGCCTCTGGCTTTCCTCTATAAAAATGTTTCCCAGGATTCTGTTGGTAAAACCTGTCTAACCAATTCTGGTTTGATTCTGTCCAGTTCCAATAGATTTTTACTCAAATGCTTAGAATTTTAGTATGTGTCTGCTTATTTTTTAAAGCCTGTGTTAGCATCTAAATTTAGAATTTTAGGTTCATCAAGGCAGACCATTTCATTCACTATTATATCCTCTGTGTCTAGAACTCCATGAGAAACATGGTAGGTGCTAAATATAAATGAAGATAAGGACTGAAGAATGCAGGACCAGACAGAGACACAGCCTATAACAAATATAATTAAAGATTTCCAGTTGAGAGAAAAAGTAAGCCTTGACCATTGGCTGAGACCAGAGACTATAAGGCCATCTTCCTGATGGAAACACTAGGTAGTAGCTTTTTATTCAGCATATAGTCCCTCTTGTTTTTGCCTTGCAGTTAACAGCTGAATCAGAAGGAGAAAAATGCTGGGTTACAGAGAAAAGAATACTTACTAATCTCCCCCCTGTGCAAAGGATCAGTGTATATTGTTGGGAAAACATAATTTGAAACAAAATCTCCTCTCACCCCTGAGGACTTCTCCATAAAGGTAGAAGAGAAAAATAGTATTTTCATTAGTAAATAAGACTTAAACCAGAATGTGAAGCTCAACTTAAAATCATAGTTCATATAAGAAAGCAGATATAACACTTGCATATATGTTATAGTAACTTGATAGAGAAGTTTGTCGCACATAGTTCATCCTCAATTCACACAATGATTGATCACTTGTTACCTAATTTGCTTTATCCAAAGAAACACTAAACTTTTCATTCTGTTATGAGAGCTAGTGACATTTCAGAGTTGGTTGCCAAGTCATTGATAAAGACATTCCGGGTCATAAAGGTGATGGGAGCATAAGCTATCAAGGAAGATGGAGCCCCAATTCCTATGAATGAGAGAAATCTAAATACTGCAGGAGTATGGCTTTATGTTGCAAGCATATTTCCTCTCATAATGGTATGAGAAGTTTGGTGTTCCTTTGGATAAAGCCAATTAGCTAACAGGTCCTACGATGCAGAGACCCCAGTTCAATTCCTGAGTTGGGAAAATCCCCTGGGGAAGGGATAGGCTACCCACTCCAGGATTCTTGGGCTTTCCTGGTGGCTCAGATGGTAAGGAATCTGCCTGCAATATGGGAGACCTGGGTTTGATCCCACATTTAGGAAGATAACCTGGAGAAGGACATGGCAACCCACTCCAGTAATTTTGCCTGGAGAATTCCCTTGGACAGAAGAGACTCACAGGTTACAGCTCATGCATGCGGTCACAAAGAGTCAGTCACAACTGAGTGACTAAGCACAACACATTTAGAAGAGATAGAGAAAAATCTTGCAATTGCAAGTTTCCTAAAGCAAATGCCCTAAGAAAAGCAGGAGTGTGGGGTGGGGTTGGAGTCTCTCCTTTATTTTTTTCAACAGGGCAAACTGAAACTCTTAATTTTCATTTGTATTTACTGTTAAGGATAAAGGAAAAGGGTTGAGTGGTTTTGTAAGGGCAAATGCCAGAGGTTATACTTTTGAACTGATGACTTCAGTTGGTCACTTTAGGCTACTGTGTCTATGACCTAAGGTTACTGTATAACGTTTCATTTCCTAAGAATAACTCAGGGAATAATGGAGCTTACTGGGGTATTCATGTAGAAAAGGGATAAAGATTATTGCCACAAAACAGAGTTGAAGGGGCAGTGCATGAAAAAAACAAGATGTTTTTAAAACTATACATCTTTATTACATACAGTCCACCTACAGGCACGCTCCTGCATGTCCAAACACACACACACATGCACACCATTTCAGAATATATTCTCAAGAGCTGGTGAAGATCATTTGTCATCCATGGGAAACTGATTTCTATATTTTTAACTGTTTAATATTTCACCAGATGCAGCTGTCACTTTTCATGTTTTATAAACAAGCTGTGTGTAAACATGTGAAGGCAAAAATAATGTGCTTCATTAGTAAACCACATGTTGGCTATTCCTCTCTAAAGCTAAGGAGGATGAACCTTTTCCCAGAAGGGATAAGCCATTCTTGTCCACTCCCCTTACAGTTGCCACATAGAGAACAAGACAGGTTTTCCCACTTAAAGAGAAAGGCAGAGGTCATTAATGTGACAATAGTCTTCAGATCTCTATACTGTGGACCTTCAATGTACATATACTAATCCCTCATCCTGTATTTCGGAGAAGGCAATGGCAAGCCACTCCAGTACTCTTGTCTAGAAAATCCCGTGGACGGAGGAGCCTGGTAGGCTGCAGTCCATGGGGTCGCTACAAATCAGACATGACTGAGCGACTTCACTGTCACTTTTCACTTTCACACATTGGAGAAGGAAATGGCAACCCACTCCAGTGTTCTTGCCTGGAGAATCCCAGGGATGGGGGAGCCTGGTGGACTGCTGTCTATGGGGTCGCACAGAGTCAGACACGACTGAAGTGACTTGGCAGCAGCAGCATCCTGTATTTATGTGTAATCACAGTAGAGTAATACACACACACACACACACACACATACACTGAGTTGTAGTATGCAGATATTCACTATTAAGGTAGGTAACTACTCAGTCTTATTGGTGCTAAAAGCCAAAACCACAGTCAAATGTTAGGTTCTTGGGCGATACTTTTGACCTGACAATTCATGGTCTTAGACAAGTAGAAACTGACCTTTGGGATCCCAATAATATTCTCTAAACCCAGGACACAAACTGGTGTCTGTGACTGGAAATCAGATGATTTTATATTTCCTTACAGCAGAACCTGGTGATAAACAAGTAAGCAATGCTTAAGGAAAATGAGGAAAAGGAGTCTTGACCCCTGGGCTCAATTTATTGCAAAATGGCCATTTACCACAGGGCTTTTGGGCTAACAGAGGAGATAGACTCACTTGGCTGGAACATGGGTCATGGTTACCATTTTTATCACAACTCAGGCCCCACACTAATTCTCTAAAGTACATTTTTAAAATTTTATTCCTACATGAAGTTTCCATATTATGTTAGTTCTTAAACTGTTTCGCATTCCAACTGCATCTGTAACAATGAATGTTCTACACTAAAACAGGTGCCTCAAGAACAGCCCTTTTGAACACAATCTACTTTAATTACTAAGGTATTATCTCTTCTACCAAGGATGATTTCATTTGCATGAGAACACCTTGGAATGGTAAAGTTATGACAGAAATCACCTAACTCCATCTCCTCTACAATGCAGCTCCTAACTTCTGGTTGTTCCCCATGCAAGGATAATCTCCAAACATCCCAAACTCCTTTACATAGTGATTGTGTTAGACTACAGCATCTTTGTTACTGTTTAATGCTAAATCAAATTTACTCTTTGTGACCCCACAGACTGTAGCCACCAGGTTTCTCTGTCCATGGGATTTTCCAGGCAAGAATACTGGAGTGGGTAGCCATTTCCTTCTCCAGAAATGGAAGATCAAACTCCTGCATTGCAGGTTGATTCTTTACAGCTGAGCCACCAGGAAAGCCTATAGGCTACAGCATGGAGGTGATTTACTTGGGGAAGTTTCCCTGACTTCTTAAGGCTAATCTATGAGCCTGTACTAAGTGCTATCTGGTATATTTCTTCAGTGAGACTCTGCTTTACAGTTGACTGTTTTATTTCAGCATCACCTGCTAGACTAATTTCATGTTCTATAAATAACATTTATTGATCGCGTTCCTCTTGGTAATGAGCTCCCAGCATAGTGTATCTCTTATAGTAGATTTTTAATACATTTTTTGACTTGGTAAATGAATAGTGATGTAAGACTACCTGTGTCAACTCTAAATGTATTTTTGAAAGTAATATGAAGAGCCTATGATCAAATTTCTGAATTTCAGACTAATGTCTTTACCCACTTGGCATGATTCATTATGTAAGTTTTCCAGTTTAGATTGGAATTTTGAAAGATCAGAGTTGAACATTTGATTCATGCATAAAATATGATTGCATCCACTTTACAAATGGGCTTTCTTACTTTTCTTTATAAAATTTGTCATAGAAACTCTCACATGACCCTAGTTATCTTGACATTAATAATTATCATACACCATTTCAAAGTGCCTGAAATTCATTCTGAAATAAACAGATAATTACATTTAAATTTTTTTAGTAAAACTATAATTCTAGAAAAAAATGAAATTTTTTTACGACAAACCCAAATCTCTTTCCTATTAAAAATCAGAGTCATTTATGAGGGACTTTGCATTATTCTGCGGCACCTTATCTTAGAAATTTAAAATATATTATAATTTCTAGATTTTACTCTAATGTATATGCACAAGATTATCTGATATTAGGCTATGTGATTCTTTGGTTGTGTGGAAGAAACTGTTAAAATCAATACTGATTAAATTTAAAACTGACCTTTATGGAAGACACAAGCTAGTTTTAGACTGTTTTTACTAATAGAGGGAAAAATATTCTCTTTCTTCGCTCAAATAAGTTCTTTAGATATAAACCAGAACTCTAAAATCTTATCTGGCTACAAAAATATATTAATCCATTAAGCTTGTGTTTATATGGACATTCCTAATTTAACGTGCAAAACAATTTGTTTGGAAAAAAGCAAAATACCTGTGCACAAAAATTAGAAAGATACCAAAGTTCAGCTAGTGTACTAGATAGTCAAATTCTTGTATTTAAATAGTGTGTATTGCAAAGTAATTTTAATATTATATTAATTTGTGTAATCTATGATGTTATGAACATAAGTTGTTGAAGTAATTATATGACATGAAATGTCCGTGATGGAGGAACTGATGAAGAAGATTTGGTACCTGTATACAATGGTATATTACACAGACATAAAAAGAACAAAATGCCATTTGCAGTGACATGAGCTATAGATTGTCATACTGAATGAAGTAATTTATACAGTAAAAGACCAATATATGATATCACTTATATGTGGATTCTAAAAAAAAATAAAAAGGCACAAATGAATCAGTGTATTTACAAAACAGAAGCAGAGCCACAGATGCAGAAACCAAACTTAAAGTCACCAGGGGGTAAAGCAAGTAGGGACAAATTGGAAGATTGGGATTGACACATACATATTACTATATATAAAATACATAACAATTAAGGACCCACTGCATAGCACAGGGAATACTACTCAATAAATTGAAATGACCTATATAAATATAAAACTGATTCACTTTATGGTGCAGCAGAAACTAACAACATTGTAAATCAACTATACTCCAATAAAAATTAGTTTAAAAAAAAACTTTTCAGAACAACCAAAGGTAAACCTAATTTCAGAATTATCTATATGTTGCTGGTTAATCTGTAATACCCCAAATTTATATGTTGAAGTCCTGACCCCCAGAACGTCTAAATGCGATCTTATACAGCAGTAGTATCATTGAAGATGTAATTAGTTAAAATGAAGGCATACTCGAGTAGGACAGGCCCCTAGTCCAATGTAACTAGCGTCCTTATAAAAAGGAGAAATTTGGAACAAATGCCCATGCAACAATCCCAGACGGGGAATTTCATGTGAACATCAGGTCATGTGAAGATGGGGTAATGTATCGACAGGTCAAAGAGGTCCAGAGATTGCCAGCAACTCACCAGAAACTAAGAGAGAGACATCCAATTCTCAGATAGAAATAACCCTGCTAACACACTGATCTTGGATTTGCAGCCTCCAAAACTATGAGTCACCTTCATTGTTTTTGCTTAAACTACCCAGTTTACTTTAGTTGATGTCTTAGAATATGAATACAACATGTGATTCTTTTTTCCCCTGCTGTTATGCAATCATCAGCTCACTGCCTACAGACAAAACAACAACTACATACTCATCATGGTTTTCCCCTGACATGTCTATTACAGTGGATTGATAAACATATATGAAATATTTTCATAGTTATAACCCTGTTTTTTTAACTTCCATATGCTTTCTAAGCATCCTAAAGTTGTGACTGATATATTTGAAATGATCCAAAGATAAAGATAGTCTGAAATGGATATGCATTCTCAATTTTGCTATTCTCGAGGCAAGCACTCTATATTGTATGCAAATTGTTTTTAAAATGGCAAACCACTCCAGTATGAAGCCTGAAGCCTGTGAAATCCAAGGACAGAGGAGCCTAGTGGGCTATAGTCCATGGAGTTGCAAAGAGTTAGGTATGACATAGTGACTAAAACACCATCATTGATTCAGTTACCTCTGATGGAGCTTTGTCCTGCCTTTACTATGAATAGTATATCTGATCCAGTATTGAGCAATTCTTGGAAGACATTAAGATGATTTTCCTGCATTATTAGCTAAAATCGGACAAGTAACAGTAATAAGAAAAGAGTGATTTTTTACCCTCTGTGGGTTAATAAGGAATAGATTTATTAGCTTATAGCAATTTTTAGGGAAACTTAAAACGGTAAGTGATTGATAGCACTCACATAAAAAAAATACATACATATATAAATATATATATATGTAAATATATATATATTGTATTCAATAATTCCACAAGTTACTTAAGCATTTTGGTCTTACTAACCATGATGAACAAAAAGATTCCTGTTTGTGCATCTCTGGTTTGTTTTGCTTGCTACCAAGTTATCACATTTTGTCTTCTTAGCCTATGAATTTCAGAGGATAAGTCATCTCCTGCCCAAGTATTCACTGCCACACACAATGACCTTCAAAACCCCAAATTTCCATATGGAAAACATTTTCCTTCATTGCTTTTGTTATTTTGTGAGGATTTTCAATAGTATTTGTTTTATATGTGTTTTTATGTAATTTTGTGTTGGATTATGCAGTATGCATTGGGGCCTGACAAGGGAAGACACTTAAAGTATTTCAGGCTGGAAATATTTCATTCTATAAAAGAAAAAATGGAAGGTTGAGGAATTACCTTTCATTGCCCACTTAAAATGGAAATCAAAATATTAAAAATCAGTTACATTAACACAATATCACCTGCCATGCATCCATAAAGCTCTAATAATATTATCTATCTAACTATATTAAGCTAAAATTATCCCAAGATTACTTTTATTGTTTTTTAAATAGCATAATGAGAGATTAAAAAAAATAAATGATTCCCTGGTAGCAACAAACATATCGCATGCCTAAATCTTGGTTTGTAATACTTCCAATAAAAGGAGTAGCACTCCTTGGAGAAAGTGCTGATTCCAGGACTAGGGCAGATTCCAGGAATGGGACGTTTACAAGATGAACCCAGAATATCCTATAATTATAATAAGTAAGGAAATGCTTAAACACACACACACATACACACAGACACACTCAGTAATGGAGATTTGTCAGAGAGACACAGTTACCAACTGAAAGAGCTTCCAGTGGTTAAAGGGAGGCTAACTTGAGTATCAAAACTGATAAAACTTTATTGGCTTAACCCAAAGAATAACCCATAATTCCTTATTGTTAAAAGTAATTGAATAAGTAAACAAATGAGCAGAGAAAAATAGATTAATCTCCTCTATTCAGAATATGCCAATCAATTCATTTGGACACATCATCCTCATGGAGGTGAGGCGTAATCCCCACTCTGGAAGGATGGACTGTATGTAGTGGTTTCCTTACAAAAAGTATGGTCTGGAAAGGGGGGAAAAAAGGGCCGAAGTCCACAGTAGAGAAAACTGACAGTGATGCAATGGCATACACCATTATGTCAGTGAAAATGGTTAAGGTCAGCAGTGATCATCACTGTTGTTTTTGTACACCCTTGATTTGATGTGAGGGGAATGGCATTTTTGGCTGTGGTCTTCTTCCCCAGACTCCATAACCACAGTAGAATCATGAAGAGACTATTAGACAAATCCCAGTTAAAGGATAATCTACAAAATAACTAGCTAGTTGTCCTTAAAACTTTCAAAGTCATTGAAAATATCAAAGTCCAAGAAACTGTTACAGCCAAAATGAACTTAAGGAGACATGACAGCTCCATGTGTTGTGAGATCCTGGAAGAGAAAAAGAACATAAGCATAAAATTATGGAAAAATGAATAAAATATGAGCTTTAGTTAATGCAAATGTATTAATATCAGATCATTCATTGTGACATAGGTGCTATACTAATGTCAGATGTTAATTTAGAGGTAACTGAGTTTGTGGTGTTTGGGAACTTTCTGTAATATCTTTACAATTTTTCTGTAAGTCTTAAAGTACTCAAAAGTTTATTAGAATTAAACTTTGTGTGTTGTGGTCATAAGATGTTTTGCTTTGGGCCAAGAAAAAATTGAGACATTTTCAATATGACAGGATACTTTCTTTTATTTAGAGTTAAAATTAGTAATACAACAAGACAAAATGCTCACAAGTATTTATTTTCTGCATTAGAGATAAAACATAATAATAAATTTTGTCAAATTTTCATATAAAGGAAAGGAATTTTTGACAGTTATTTTCACAATCAAGATTATAGAAAAATAGATATAACTATGCAATGAAAAAGCTATGACCAACCTAGACAGCATATTAAAAAGCAGAGACATTACTTTGCCAATGAAGGTCCTTCTAGTCAAAGCTATGGTTTTTCCAGTAGTCATGTATGGATATGAGAGTTGGACTATAAATTATGTATTTGTATTGGGTCACTAGTGCATAACTGGACAAAGTATAAAGTTGGTTTTGATCTGAAAGGGTTATGAATAAAATGCTGTTAATGGTGTAACATGGATAGGTACCCTGGAGTAGATATTTTGGAATTACTGAGAGACAGTATGTTCTCCATTAGATGAGGTCAGTATGTCCGTAAGAAATTCTCATTGTGAAGTTGAGAATTCAGTTAGTTATTCATCTCTGAATCATATATGGTTAATGTTCAATTGACAATTACATTAATTTTTGTTTTGTTTTATTATGTTTTATTTAAATGCATAAATTAATAATTTCCAACAAAATAAAATAAAATAAATGCTTGCATATTTATTCAGAAAGAAATACAAAAAAAAAAAAAAAAAAGAATGCTGAGTACCGAAGAATTGATGCTTTTGAACTGTGTTGTTGAAGAAGACTCTTGAGAGTCCCTTGGTCTGCAAGGAGATCCAACCAGTCCATCCTAAAGGAAATCAGTCCTGCATATTCATTGGAAGGACTGATGTTGAAGCTGAAACTCCAATACTTTGGCCACCTGATGTGAAGAACCGACTCACTGAAAAAGACCCTGATGCTGGGAAAGATTGATAGCATGAAGAGAAGGGGACAAAAGAGGATAAAATGGTTATCACTGACTCAGTGGACATGAGCTTGAGCAAGTTCCGGGAACTGGTAATGGACAGGAAAGCCTGGCATGCTGCAGTCTATGGGGTCACAAAGAGTCGGACATGACTGGATGGCTGATCTGAACTGAACAATGAAATATGTCCTGTGTTGTGTTGTGCTCAGTCATCTCTGCCTCTTTGTGACCCCATGGGCTGTAGCCCTCCAGGCTCCTTTGTCCATGGAATTTTCTAGGGAAGAATACTGAAGTGGGTTGCCATTTCCTCCTCCAGGGAATCTTCCCAGTTCAGAGGTTGAACTCACATCTCTTGTGTCTTCTGCACTGAGCAGGTGGATTTTTTACCAATTGTGCCAAATAAATATAGAACATAGATTAAATGACTATGCCCAAATTGGTTTAATAACAGTGGTTCATGAAAAATAGCAATATTTCATCCACCCTAGAATGATGAAAAGAAAAAGTCCATATAGATAAAAGTTGTGTAGAGCTGGAAAATAGAAACAGAGTCAGTTTTCAGCATAGAAACTATGGAAAAATCAGGATATTTGTTTTATTGTTAAAATTTTAAACAATAAATATCACTCTGACACACCAAATTCACTTGAAATCAAGCTGGGTTCTGATAATCAACTCTACTCTCAAAGTTCAAGCTTTGTTTCAGAATGAAAATATGAGAAATATTCTTTCAAAGAATTTGAAATTATTTGCAAAACAGAGTACCATGATCCTTCTGAACGTGGCACAATTGTTGGTTTACATATGCTCTTTTATAGAGATTTTATGAAGGCAATCGATGTATTTGGAAGGTAACATTATATCATGAGTTTAAAAGTAAAACTTAAAACATCTTTATACTTTGTGCTTCTGCTGTGAAAATAAATAGCACATATTAAAATTTTAAATTAAGGTCATGTCCCCTTCCTACATAAAATGGAAAGAAAATACACACTCCAGTAACTCAGCTAGTCATAAAGTCTTGCTATTACTAATATAGTTTTATCTACTTCATTCTGAAAATGTGGACAACTAGCTTACACAGACTGTGAAAATCTCAGGACTATTTTCTGAAAATGAATTTTTTTTTTTTGCTTTTATTGGGGTTTTTTATATCACAAAGGAAGTATGGGCTGGGTTATTTTATGACACAGTGGGAGATAGTGTAGTGACTTGAGCAAGCTATCAAGAGCTCTTTCAATGGACTATTTTTTTTAATTGTCTGCAAGAGTGTTCTATATTACATGTTCAGTTCAGTAGCTCAGTCATGTCCGACTCTTTGCGACGCATTGAATCACAGCATGCCAGGCCGCCCTGTCCATCACCAACTCCGGAAGTTCACTCAAACTCATGTCCATCCAGTCGGTGATGCCATCCAGCCATCTCATTCTCTGTGGTCCCCTTCTCCTCCCACCCCCAATCTTTCCTACCATCAGAGTCTTTTCCAGTGAGTCAACTCGTCACATGAGGTGGCCAAAGTATTGCAGTTTCAGCTTTAGCATCAGTCCTTCCAATGAACACCCAGGATCGATCTCCCTTAGAGTGGACTGGTTGGATCTCCTTGCAGTCCAAGGGACTCTCAAGAGTCTTCTCCAGCACCACAGTTCAAAAGTATCAATTCTTCGGCGATCAGCTTTCTTCACAGTCCAACTCTCACATCCATACATGACCACAGGAAAAACCATAGCCTTGACTAGACGGACCTTGGTTGGCAAAGTAATGTCTCTGCTTTTTAATATGCTATCTAGGTTGGTCATAACTTTCCTTCCAAGGAGTAAGAGTCTTTTAATTTCCTGGCTGCAATCAGCATCTGCAGTGATTTTGGAGCCCCAAAAAATAAAGTCTGCCACTGTTTCCACTGTTTTTCCATCTATTTCCCATGAAGTGTAGATACACTTAAATGTATGGACACCAATAAAAATGGGTATTTACAACAGAGTAGGAATAATTAGGTCTATATCATTTCCCACTTAGTGAATGTTTTTGAGTCTCATAATTTATGTAATGACTTGTTACATTTGGTATAACTTCTTGTAGAAATTAGCAGTGGGTTTAAAGAAAAATATGCTTGATGTCTTGGTATGCTAAGAATTGGAGAGTAGCAGGTATCCACCACCTTACTGAAAGAGGAGAAGAAAAGATAGTTGGGCTAGTTGGGGTTGCATGAAGAATGGGGAATAAAGGTCTTTCTACAAAGAAATATTAAACTGGAACAATTACAAAATAAAAGCAGGTAAACATCCTTGGTAGCTGAGACAGTAAAGAATCTGCCTACAATACAGGAGACCTAGATTCAATTCCTGGGTCCACAAGATCCTCTGGAGAAAGAAATGGCAACCCATTCTTTCCTGGAGAATCCCATGGACAGAGGAGCCTGGTGGGCTACAGTCCATGCAGTCACAAAGAGTCGGATGTGACTGAGTGATTAACATTTTCAAACATCTCATAGTAAGCTTCCATCCACTTATCTGAAAGCAGAGTGTTCCTATGAAAACTTTCGTGAGTCAATATGATATAAAACAAAGAAGTGGTTACATTTAGACACATCTTGTAGTGGATGCAAAAATTAAATTGAGATGAAATAGCTGATCACATAGATCAAAGCTGTGGTGGCTTGAGGCTGAGATGCTGAAAGTGGGTCCAGTGAAGTGGCTTAAAGGAGCCACTTTGGGGCAACACTGTTGCCTCTATAACCAGTCTCTGCAGAACAAATGCTGAATGCTAAAAATATCTTTTCACTTTTTTTGGTAAAAATGAAAATCCTTCTTGAATTTCTTTCAAGAAAGAAATCTGGTGAAAATTGGGTACTAATGTAGGTCTTTCATAAAAGCAGTTATTATTAAGTCAACATTTAAGAAGCCAGGCTTACCTCTATGGCTTAGTGGGTTCTTAACCTCTGTCAGAAGCCCTGAGATTATGTTTGCATGTCTGTCTTCCAGCAGATGTCAGAGAAGTGACGTCCATGTAGTTTTTAGTTAGTCTAATTTGGATTCATAGAATAATCCTTTCTTCCTCTAGAATTAAATTGGTACAGGGACGTGAAAAATAAAGCTTCCCTAACAGGCTTTTGAACTAAGCTTGGAAGTGCTTTTTTCCCCATACATTAGAATCCTAGAAATTTAAACATAACTTTTAAATGAAATTTAAATAATATTTGATTTTGTGGTCAAATACATTTTTGGCAAGATTAGGATTCACACTGCAAACAATACCTCAACTTTCAAGTTTTTGCTCTCTTGAGGTACTCTAAACAATTATTTCGGTTTTGATCTATTAAATTGTTAAGAATTTGTTATTAGTTGGCCAATATGAACTATAAACCAGCAATTTCATATGGTCAAGCTAATATTTCTGTTTGTGCAAGTGTTCCATATCAAGTAGACAATTAAATACTACCCTCTGCATTCTGAGTTAATGATTCTGGGTCTTTACTGAGAATACCTCAAGAATCTAAATATGGTCTTTCCACACTGAGGGTAGAATTTCTCGCCTAGACAGCTTCATGGATACAGGGTAACTTTATTTTTAATATGTTCTATTTTTAAAATTTATTTATTTTTGTTGAAGTATAGTTGATTTACAATGCTGATAATTCCTGTTGCACAACAAAATGCTTTGGTTATACATATACATATATTATTTTTTAATATCCTTTTACATAATGGTTTATCATCGGATATTTGTTTTAAATTGGAGGATAATTGCTTTACAATGTTGGTTAGTTTCTGCTGTACAACAACATGAACTGGAGTGACTTTAAATGATAAGAGGAGGGTCATAGGAGGCATGAATACCTCACTCACTTGCCCTAAGTTCCTGACCATGTGGTTTGACTAGAGATAAATATGTGTTGGAGAACCTATACAATTTCAGGCCATCTCTTGTATTTCCATTTGTTAAAAAAAAAGAAAATCTATTTTACAGAGTAAGACCATAATAACAATTGCACACTGAACAGGAGTGGAACTTTTTCAGAATGCAAGGTGTCTATATTAACCTGACCTTGCCTTGAACAAAACAACAAAACCAAAGCACAATATTCCTCCTCTTTACAGAAATGTAGATAGAATAATTAATGTAAAAGAGGGTAGCAGAGAAGTCAGGTAGACCAGCTCCATTTATTATCCCAAGAGAAGATAACAGAGTCTGTTTTCTGCTCACTGGCATGAGGTAACTCAGAGAAAATACTGCTTTAAATTTAACCTGAGGATTTTATCACTACAACATAATGTAGCACCAGACTCTAATTCTGGCCAAGAAGGGAGAGAGTGGGTAGTAATGGTTGAACATTTTGTGAAGCAAGAGTCCAAGTAGAGATCAGTTCAATTCTAGACCAGTTGTTTAAAAAAGGAAAAAGGATGGCAAAATTTTGAGAAGAAATAAAAAGTGGGACATGATTCCATTCGTTTCCAGATGAGGATAAGGAAGTGTTGAAGTTTTAAACAGAGTAAAGTAACTCTATAAAAAGTGTTTAAAACTAACAATTTTTTTTAGGTTAAATGAGAAATATAAGAAACAGGCTAGATATTTCTTAAAGGCTTTCTCAGTTCTTATTAAAATGAAAAGGAGAAGGAAGAGTTAGAAGCATGACAGCATATAAAGAGAATTTCACTCACTGCCCTAAGGATGAAGCTAGTATTGAATATACTAGAATGGCTTATTCCTTGGATGGAAACATTTCGAAGGTTAGAATTTTCCTCTTGGTACCCTCTGAATGAGGTGATAGTTCAATATTAGGTGATATTTCTGATACTGATTGAGTATCCAGAAAGAGCAATACAAGTACATAATACTCCATAACTTTCCCAGGGAGTTATAAAAGAGCTAACATTTCTTTATGATCATTGTTTTTCAGCCTTTGTCTCATTGACTTAGGACACATTTTATTTCTGTTAAAGGAATCTTATGTTACCAACTACAAGTACACCTTTTAAAAGTAACAATTGAGCTTTACATTTCTCCACAGTTTATTGAACATAGTGGAATCTTGTTAAACTTTTCTGAAGACAATTTATTTTTTCTCTATAATGCTTTCTATAAATAACAAGTAGATTTAATATGATATTGACATCAATTACAGCAAGAAGGTTACTTTCTCTTATTGATAAATAGTTACAATGTTTTTAAAAACGAAGTAAGAAATTGGAGTGCTCTTCAAGGAACTTGAACATCAGTATGAACATGTTGCAAGATTTCTAGAATTCTAATCCTTTTCCAGATCATTTCTCTTCATCCTATTCCATGCAAATTATGCATCAAGATGATTATAGGTACTCAAGTCAATTACATGTGTCTACCCTATTAAGAGTACTCTAAATTCCACATAAATTAAGTCTATTTCCAAGTGTTAATTAACAAAATGTATGAAAACTTGATTATAGTTTGTTCTCTGGCATTTTGAAAATTATTAATCCCCTTAAATTATCTTCTCTTACTGCTTCCTTTTCACTGAAATTATCTAAATACAGTTAAGTGCTAAATCATATAACCAAAAAAAAAAAAAAAAAGACAGCTTACCTCTCTTGGATTTGGAAATTACACAATTGCCTTGAACTAAAATAACTCATCATTCAAGAAATATTTTAAAGCCAAATTTTGGGAAATCTCTATATGAGACTTTAGAAATGGAACTTATTTTCACAAAAAGGAAAGCAGTTTTGTGTCCAGTTTTATAATTTTAACCTCTGGTCACACAATAAAGTTTGAAAAAATGCCCAAGGCGGAAATATAGGAGCCTTAGAAAATGGCAGCTTGTAAGAACATCTTATTTCATAAAGAGAGATTCTTAGAAAAAAGACCCTAAATCATCCCCATTTCAGCTCATCAGTTTATGAGCAAGGCCATAGAATTATCCCCCATATAAATGGGGCTGTGTTAAATTTAGGTACTGTGGTTTATTTTCTTCTTTGTTATGGGAGACATAAATTATCTACACCTAATTGATAAAATATATTAACTGCATATTGGACATACTTCTATCACATCTATTCATGTTGAAAGAATTTGTATGACTTTGGCAAGTTGATGATACACGATTAAAGTATTATATTCAAATAATACTGTGACCCCTTTCAATTTGTATTTAAACAGTCATTTTGAATTCTCATTTAAATTTATATTCCTCTAAGACCTTTCACAAATCATGATAATGTTCAAAGAAATAATGTGGAATACCCATAATCTCAACCACCCAGAAATAATGCAACTTGAGGTCATCCTGAATTAAGTTAGCCCACATAGGCATGGAGCGAGAACATTCTATGATGATGGGAGCAGAAATTGAGTGATGCATCAAGTCAAAGAATTCTAAGGATTGCTAAAAATCACTGGAAGCTAGGAGGAGGTAAGAAAGAATTTTTCCCTAAACTACAGAGGGAAAGTGGGTCTGATGAGAGTTTGATTTCAGACTTCTAGTCTACAGAATTATCAGAGAGTATGTTTATGTTTTTTAAGCCACCTAACTTATGATATAAAGAGCACCGTGCTAATTTAACTTATATGCAGAGTACATCATGAGAAACGCCAGGCTGGAAGAAGCAAAAGCTGGAATCAAGATTGCCGGGAGAAATATCAATAACCTCAGATATGCAGATGACACCACCCTTATGGCAGAAAGTGAAGAACTAAAGAGCCTCTTGATGAAAGTGAAAGAGGAGAGTGAAAAAGTTGGCTTAAAGCTCAACATTCAGAAAACTAAGATCATTTAATCCAGTCCCATCACTTCATGGGAAATAGATGGGGAAACAGTGGAAACAGCAGCTGACTTTATCTTTCTGGGCTCCAAAATCACTGCAGATGGTGATTGCAGCCATGAAATTAAAAGACGCTTACTACTTGGAAGGAAAGTTATGACCAACCTAGACAGTATATTGAAAAGCAGAGACATTACTTTGTCAAGAAATGTCCGTCTAGTTAAGGCTATGGTTTTTCCAGTGGTCATGTATAGATGTGAGAGTTGGACTGTGAAGAAAGCTGAATGCCAAAGAATTGATGCTTTTGAACTGTGGTGCTGGAGAAGACTCTTGAGAGTCCCTTGCACTGCAAGGAGATCCAACCAGTCCATCCTAAAGGAGATCAGTCCTGGGAGTTCATTGGTAGGACTGATGTTGAAACTGAAACTCCAATACTTTGACCACCTCATTCAAAGAGCTGACTCATTGGAAAAGACCCTGATGCTGGGTAAGATTGAGGGTGGGAAGAGAAAGGGAAGACAGAGGATGAGATGATTGGATGGCATCACCGACTCAATGGACATGGGTTTGGGTCGACTCTGGGAGTCGGTGATGGACAGGGAGGCCTGGCGTGCTGTGGTTCACGGGGTTGCAACGAGTCAGACATGACTGAGTGACTGATCTGAACTGAACTGAACTTATGATACTTGTTCTTGGAATCCTTAGGAAACAAGTACAGCACTAATATAAATGCTATTTCACATCTTGACTTGCTTATATATGATAGAAACAAAATATTTGTTTCCCCAAATCACATCTTGAAACCCAATTTCCAACGTAATGGTATTTGGAAGCGAGTCCTCTGGAAGTTGATGAGGTCATGAGGATGGAGCCCACATGAAGAGTAGTGCTCTTACAAAAGCGACCCCACAGAGTTCCTTAGCTCCTTTTTCCATGTGAGGACATCTCACCACACACAAAATGTAATGATACCTTATCTTGGACATTCCTGCTTCCAGAACTGTAAAAAATATAAATATCTGTTGTTTACATATCAACTAGTCTATTTATTATAAGAGTCTGAAAGGACTGCTGCTGCTGCTGCTGCTAAGTCGCGTCAGTCGTGTCCGACTCTGTGCAACCCCATAGTTGGCAGCCAACTAGGCTCCTCCATCCCTGGGATTCTCCAGGCAAGAACACTGGAGTGGGTTGCCATTTCCTTCTCCACTGAAAGGACTAAGACATTCATATACCACAAATTCTACTTGAGGTCATCAAATATTTTTCATGAAAAGAATTGTTTATGATGACTAGTTTGACATAAAGAAATCACTCTACAGTGATATGACCACACTTATTCATAAAATTACAAGACTTTTTTGGCATGCATTTTGTTAAGTACATGTCTGATATGAAAAGACGAGTCAATATTTGGGGAACTATATGCTATTGGAAAAAATAATCATACTAAATTAAATTCAAAGATACTGATTATTGAATTTTGACAAATACATTTGACTTTGAAGATCCCCATAAGGAGGGCATGCAACCCACTCCAGTATTCTTGCCTGGAGAATCCCATGGACAGAGGAGCCTGGTGGGCTACAGTCCACAGTGTCAAAAAGAGTCGGACACAACTCAGCAACTAACACTTTCACTTTCACTACTCTAGGCTCATTATTATACTGTCTTTTTTTTCTTCTGTTATTATTGGGTTAGCCAAAAGGTCCATTTGGGTTTTTCATAACATCTTAAAGGAAAAACTGAATGAACTTTTTGACCAACCCAATATATCCTATTTTGTTGATTTAATCAGCTTGCTATTTACCTTATTTTATCTTATTGGTAATTTCTTTTGTACCTTTCTTCCTGATTTGTATACTACTCTCAACTTCCAATGGTCATAATGTAGTATGTATTACTATATATTATAGGCAAAGAAAGATATCTAATAACATCTTCTACCTTTATGCTCCCGAGCACACCTCCAATCACCTCATAAAATGAGCTACGTAAAATGTTCATCTTCCACACTTACTTACCAAAGAGAGAGTTTTGAGTTAATTTTTATTTCTCTGTGTTTCCATTCACATTACCACTGGTCTGTGGTATTTTATTGTGACAGTACAAGGAAACTGACACATTTATGTTGCAGACTCAGTTCAAAAAAAAAAAAAAAATCAATCACAGGATTGGGCAGAAGATGCTTGGAATTTAATTCTTTATCCTCCTTATCAGTTAGTTGAAGATGTTCTGTTCCTCTCGAAATTCCATTGTTGCTAAAAAAAAAGTTAATCTTCATACAAAAGCCTCAAGACTTTTTACTCGTATCAGAGGTGGCTTTTACTCCATTTTCTGGAATTCTTTTTTGTTAGGGTTTACAAATTCTGATTTCCAAAAATCACTACAGATGGTGATTGCAGCCATGAAATTAAAAGATGCTTACTCCTTGGAAGGAAAGTTATGACCAACCTAGAGAGCATATTAAAAAGCAGAGACATTACTTTGTCAACAAAGGTCTGTCTAGTCAATGCTGTGGTTTTTCCAGTGGGAATGTATGGATGTGAGAGTTGGACTATTAAGAAAGCTGAGTGCCGAAGAATTGATGCTTTTGAACAGTGGTGTTGGAGAAGACTCTTGAGAGTCCCTTGGACTGCAAGGAGATCCAACCAGTCCATCCTAAAGATCAGTCCTGGGCGTTCTTTGGAAGGACTGATGTTGAAGCTGAAACCTCAACACTTTGGTGACCTGATGCTAAGAGCTGACTCATTGGAAAAGACCCTGATGCTGGGAAAGATTGGGGATGGGAGGAGAAGGGGACGACAGAGGATAAGATGGTTGGATGGCATCACCGACTCAATGGACATGGGTTTAGGTGGACTCCGGTAGTGTGTGATGGAGAGGGAGGTCTGGTGTGCTGATGTTCATGGGGTCACAAAGAGTCAGACATGAGTGAGCGACTGAAGTGAACTGAACTGAAACCACTAGTGCTTTTTCTTCTGGGATTTCATGGCTCTGATATGTTTATTTCTTGTTCATCTAGTACAGGGTACAAATCTATAATTTCTTGTTCATGTAGTACAGGTCAAATCTTCCGCTGCCTGTTTGTGTAAAATTTTATGGAATATAGGAATTATTCTTCCTTCTGTATTGTCTATATTTTCTGTGTTGTCTACTGTTTTCCTTAGTCACAACTGAGTCTAAATATTCAGCAAAGGCTGAATTATTTACTTTGTGCTGTGCTCAGTTGCTCAGTCATATCTGACTTTTTGTGACTCCATACACTGTAACCCACCAGTCTCTTCTGTCCATGGAATTCTCCAGGCAAGAATACTGGAATGGGTAGCCATTTCCTACTCCAGGGGCTCTTCCTGAGCCAGGGATCAAACCTGTGTCTCCTGCATTGGCAAGCAGATTCCTTACCATTGTGTGACCTGGGAATCCTCAAATTACGTGCTATCTGGTTCATTACTGAGAAATTTATGACCCTTGATCTAAAGCAAGGATCTAGTTATATTTTGTACTCATACCCTTTTTCCCTTCAATGCAAACAAAATAATCTGTATGAAATGGCTTTCCAAAGCTCTCAGAGAGTTCCTATTATTTTAATATTATTGTTTTTTCCCCATCTGTCTTTATTTTACCAGGAGCTAATATTACCTACTGAGAGATCCATTTGTACTTTCTTTCTCACTTGGCCATCTTAAATGTCTTAATTTTCTTTTACCTACCTTGAGGCTCAGATGAAGGTAGCTCAACTAACAACAGACATTGAAGAAGGAAATGGCAACCCACTCCAGTGTTCTTGTCTGGAGAATCCCAGGGATGGAGGAGACTGGTGGGCTTCCATCTGTGGGGTCGCACAGAGTCGGACACGACTGAAGTGACTTAGCAGCAGCAGCAGCAGCAGCAGACATGGAAGCAGAAGGGGACTTTGCATACAGCTGCTGCTGGTCATGTGTTGGATGGCCAGAGAGTAGAGAAAAATTTCTAAACTGATTTTGGGTAAGTAAAAAGTAGTAAAAAATGCAGAATTTCAGGAAGTCAGGGTTTGCCCTGGAAACCATGAATTTCTGGAGATCATAAAGGGCACTATCATTTCTATCATGAACACAGTGCTAAAGGCAACCCTTTCTGTGCTTTATTTGTGAACTTCCTCTGAAAAGCTGCATTATAATGTTGAAGTTTATAGAGTATTACTTAAAGCTTTGGAGTGTCCTCCTCTATATTTCTTTTTTCATTTGATCTTGATGGCAAAACTGTTTGAGAGAGAGATCTTATACTACAGTTTTTATTTTCACCTCAGAAAACATAAATGATAAATACATCAGTTATAATTCACTAAATGCTTTGTCAAACCAACTCTGAACAAAGAATCCAGTATGGTTATGTATGGTAGTGTTACAGAGATTATGGGAAGAAATAAAAAGGCAATTTTTATGCCTATTCTGGGAAGTCAGAATTTTATTTAACTTTGTGTTAGTGAGTGAGATAGATGATAGTTACCCTTTTATTAAAATATAAATTAAGTCCTCATGTCTTAATTTGTAAAAAAAACTAGAAGAAATAAAAGACGGGATTATTTTGACAGTGATTTTTCTACCTAGAAGGAATAAATCATTGAAAGTATGAGAACAAAATATATATATATTGAAAATAGAATTTCTAAAGAATAGAAACAACAGGATATTGTCTCCACAAAGAAGTGAAATGCTTGTTTTAAATGGTGTGAAGTTCTTAGTGGTTTTAAAAATAAAGTGAAAACTAAATTATGGTGACTTCATAGTCTGCGGTGAAAACACACTGAGCCTAAAATATTAATATTTAGTTCCATTTTTGTCTATTAATGCTTCAGTGAAGACCAACTTCAACTAAGCTATCTTCACAGGGTTCAGTTTCACAGTATAATTACAGGCAAATGAACTAAAATGAGCTAAATATCTGTACATCAACTTCTCAGCAATGATTTATTTCCGTAATAAAAAGTATTCTCTATTTTGAACATATATGATATAAATAATATAAAGCAGAGAAAGTGAGCAAACAAGAAAAAAATGTCAACATATGATATATAGGAAATGATTTTGGTATCATAGGTCTAAGAATCCGAGGACTAGAAGTTCATTTCAATCTACACTTGCCTTGGTCCAAGAACCCCGGGGGTAGAACAAAAACTTATTACTGCCAGAAAATGAAATTGGCTGCACTATTTCATTTTAGTGAGAATTTTAAGACATGGAATGCTATCCTGATGATCAAGACTATAGTTTTGGTTGTTTTTTAAAACTTTGGAGCAAATATAATTATTCATTCTTTTTATTCAATAACATTTCTATTTTAAAGTTAAATATGGATTATACTCAGAAAATTTTGTTTTCACATGTACTTTTCATTATTATACATAGTACAAGCAATGCAGGAGCAGAATGATAGTTTAAAATGTGTTTAGTTCAGTTGCTCAGTTGTGTCCGACTCTTTGTGACCCCACGAATCACAGCACACCAGGCCTCCCTGTCCATCACCAACTCCTGGAATTCACTCAAACTCATGTCCATCGAGTCGGTGATGCCATCCAGCCATCTCATTCTCATTATGCATATTATTTGGTGCTTCTCAGGTGGTGCAAGTGATAGAGAACTTGTTTGTAAACGCAGGAGACATAAGAGACACGGGTTCGATCCCTGGGTCAAAAAGATCGTCTGAAGGAGGGCATGGCAATTCACTCCAGCATTCTTGCTTGGAGAATCCCATGTACAGTGGAGACTGGAGGGCTCTGGTCCATGGGGTCACAAAGAGTCGGACACAACTGAAGCAAATTAGCACACACACATACATGCATATTATTTATAAAAACATACTAAATATATTAGCGCTTTATTGCTGCCATAACAAATTACCACTTAGCAGCTTAAAACAATGTACATTTATTACCTGTATTTCTGACATAGCATCACCCAGCTAAAACCTAGGTGACATAATCATTCCTGAGGGCTCTATTCAGATTTTATTTCCGCTGACTATCCAGCCAAGCCCTTCACAGCTTCTGAAGCCACCCGCATTCCTCTGTTTGTGGCCCCCTTTTAGTCTTCTAATGCACAATGGTGAGCTGAATTTTCATCTTCCAGTCTCTGTTGCCTCTTCATCCTTGTGTTTCTCTTACTGACTCTCCTGTATTCTGCTTCCATGTTTATGAGCCCAAGAGATTACTTGTTTTGAATTCAACCAAATAATTCAAAATGACTTTCTATTTTAAGGTAAATGCTATTCCATATGCAAACTTAACCTTGTCATTTAAAGTAGAATATTTTAAAGTTCTAGAAATGACAGTATGGGCCATCAGAAGGTAGGCCATTTTTCTGCCTACCATACCCTGTTTCTTGAAATTATTGGGTTCTTCAGAATCTGGTAGTTAGAGCAAGGAACATCTGTATTTTAATCTCTATCTTTTTACCAGAAATTTAAGCAAATGGCTTCTCATTTCAGAAGCTCAATGTACATACAGACATGGATATATATCTACCACATGATGTGGGCTTGAATTTATCAAGTGCGAAGACTCTTGAGAGTCCCTTGGATTTCAAGGAGATCCAACCAGTCCATTCTAAAGGAGATCAGTCCTGGGTGTTCATTGGAAGGACTGATGCTAAAGCTGAAGCTCTAATACTTTGGCCACCTCATGTGAAGAGTTGACTCACTGGAAAAGACTCTGATGCTGGGAGGGATTCAGGGCAGGAGGAGAAGGGGACGACAGAGAATGAGATGGCTGGATGGCATCACCGACTCGATGGACATGAGTTTGAGTGAACTCCGGGAGTTGGTGATGGACAGGGAGGCCTGGTGTGCTGTGATTCATGGGGTCGCAAAGAGTCGGACACGACTGAGCGACTGAACTGAACTGAACTGAATCATGTTATCTTAAAATGTAAATTATGGGAGTAGATTCGGTGAGATCTTTACAGCCTCCAGACATTCCTTGGATTCACTGGAGAGTATATAACTCCATTGCTAACACTAAGTAAGCGGGTACTCTTTCTACCCCCTTCTGATGTCTATGTCAGAAGCTTTCTCTATCGCCTTTACACTTTAATAAAACTTTATTACACAAAAGCTCTGAATGATCAAGCCTTGTCTCTAGCCCCGGATTGAATTCTTCTCCTCTGGAGGCAAAGGATCCCAGCGTCTTTGCGTGGTTCAGCAAAAACCTTTCAATCACCCCCTGCATTCTAATACTGTACTGCTGCCTGAACACGGAAGAGCTAGCTCTTGTCCTGGATTTCTCTTCTTCAGCAGTATCGAACCAATTATAGTTGTTAAAATTCACCATATGCTGTCACTCATTCAACAAATACCAATCAAATGCCCACTTCATATCAGACAATTTTCTATGCTTGAGTAAATAAAAGACATCCCTACTATGTTACAAAACTTACATTCTAGTATCACGCATACATATACTAATGCCATTTAAGAAAATGGGTTTCCCCAATTCTATATGGAGAATTCCAAACCACCTTGCAAATTCAGCTTAAATATTATCTCCCGTGGGAAGTCTTTCACTTCTGTTCCCTCAATCCTATGCAGAACACGATTACAGTACTTACTATGCAATGGCACAATTTCTGAGTAACTTTTCTATTGAAGACTCAGGACCCTCTTCAGTGTGGAGACTGTCCTCATCTCCTTTATATATGCAAGTTCCATGCTTGCCTCAGATGAGACTCTTCTTTGAAATAAAATACAGTGCCAAATCACTTTAAAATGCTGCATTTACACCTGATAAAGGTCATGGGAAAAGAGAACGGTACAAGTGGTTTTGAACTATACACTGTTGAGGGAAATGTTAAAAGTAGGTGTCTGATTCAAGGGATAATAGTAATAGAAGTGTCTTTGAAGACTGAATAAAACCTGTACCACAACCGTGTTTATTCCGGGTGCAATCGCTACAGCTATGTCTGTACTAACAGGGATGCCTCTGAGAAAGTAAGTTCACTATCAGTGGATCTAGTTGCTCTTTGTTTCTACTTGGTGACTTCAACTCTTTCTTATGTCAGAATCATAATGATTTCATTTAGTTTCCAGTCTAACCTCTACATAGATGTCTATGTGGAGCTCAGAGGAGCACATGCCTTTTGCAAAGACTGGCGACTCATACCTTTTCCTTTATCATTCTCTAAGCCTGATGAAATTGAGCTTTCTAAATGCTCAGATCACTTGACTAGACACTAATTTGACCCAATGAGTCAGTGTGCATTCTTAATAGAACTAATTTGAACAAAACTTAAGACTATAAGGAAGAAATTTTTTTTTTCCTTTTACCCCTCACCTATCCCCCACCACATAGGAAGTCCTCCTGATAAACATGTTTTTGTTTGCTTGCATTTTCTTGCTACTAATGTCTATGCTGGTATTCTTATCAACTATCAGCCCATCTGAACTGGTCTTTGTTGTGATTTCTTTTCAACTATTTGAAGGCTAAATGAAAGACTAACTCTCTAGACACACCCCTAATGAGCAGGAGATAAATGCATAAAATTCTCCTCTAGCTAACTCAGTTTTGTTAGTTCATATGACCCCATAAAGAAAACTGAACACCAAAGAATTGATGCTTTTGAACTTTGGTGTTGAAGGAGACTCTTGAGAGTCCCTTGGACTGCAAGATCAAACCAGTCAGTCCTAAAGGAAATCAGCCCTGAATATTCATTGGAAGGACTGATGCTGAAGCTGAACTCCAATAATTTTGCCACCTGATGCAAAGAAATGACTCATTGGAAAAGATCCTGATGCTGGGAAAAATTGAAAGCAGGAGGAGAAGGGGATGACCAAGGATGAGATGGCACCACTGACTCAATAGTCATGAGTTTGAGCAAGCTCCAGGAGTTGCTGATGGACAGGGAGGTCTGGCATGCTTCAGTCCATGTGATCACAAAGAGTCACACATGACTGAGTGGCTGAATTGAACTGATTCTCATTTTATGGTCTCATCTAGCAGATTAAGGTATAAGTCAGCTTAATAGAGGGCTTCCGTTGTGACTCAGCTGGTAAAGAATCTGCCTGCAATGCAGGAGATCAGGGTTCGATCCCTGGGTTGGGAAGATCCCCTGGAGAAAGGAACATCTACGCACTCCAGTATTCTGGCCAAGATAATTCCATAGACTCTATAGTCCACGGGGTCACAAAGAGTCAGGCACGATTGAGCGAATTTCACTTTCAGGATAATAGAAAGGGAAGGAAACTTATGAGTGATTTCAAGAGAATTTCACTTTTATATTCCCTATGGATAGAATTTATCCATTCATCACTGTCTAAATTTTCTATATTCACTATCAAACTATGGTTCAGTTGGTAAACCTAAGTAATGAGATTGTATTTCAGAATCTTGGAAAATTGTTTCAATTGAAGAAATCAAACAACTCACTTTGGCTCATCGATATCCATGAATAGGTCATTTTTTGTCACTACCTGTTCTGTGCAAAGTTGCTTCTGCTGCTGCTAAGTCATTTCAGTCGTGTCCAACTCTGACCGACCCCATAGACGGCAGCCCACCAGGCTCCTCTGTCCCTGGGATTCTCCTGGCAAGAATACTGGAGTGGGTTGCCATTTCCTTCTCCATTTGTGCAGTGAGTAGCTTTAAATGGCCAACTATTTCCCATCCTCTAGTAATTGTTTCCTAAAATTGTTAGTGCTTTTCTCTAGTGATTATTTACCTCAAATCAAATACTTAGCTGAGTAATAGAGTTAATCTGATGATACTAAATCTATATATAATCACAAATGGCATGCTGCTGCTGCTAAGTCACTTCAGTTGTGTCCGACTCTGTGTGACCCCATAGACGGCAGCCCACCAGGCTCCCCCGTCCCTGGGATTCTCCAGGCAAGAACACTGGAGTGGGTTGCCATTTCCTTCTTCAATGTGTGAAAGTGAAAAGTGAAAGTGAAGTCGCTCAGTCATGTCTGACTCGTAGTGACCCCATGGACTGCAGCCTACCAGGATCCTCCGTCCATGGGATTTTCTAGGCAAGAGTACTTGAGTGGCTTGCCATTGCCTTCTCCGCACAAATGACAAAGCTGTTAGAAATAAAGAGTCAGATTGGCTAGGTTCAAAACCTGACTCCACCCCATACAGACTGTGGGAATTTGCACCTGTCATAGTCTTCATAGGCTTAATTTTCTCACCTATAAAATGGTGAGAATACTGGAACATATAAGACAGAATGGGGTGAAGAACTAAAGAACTAAAGAAATAAAATAACTGATGGAAAATTCCCAGCACAGTGCTTGGGGAAAAACGCACAATAAATATGGAACTTCATGATAAGCTATGAATATTCAAAAAGTAATGAAATAAACCTAACCAGGGAGAAATAAGAAAATGATGAATCTACCCAGTCCTCCAATACTCCTGAAGATGGGACATCCTTTAAAACATTTGTCATTTCCAAGCTCCTCTAATAAGAACTGAATATCCATTGATATATCTGTGATACTTTAGAAGAAAAAATCAAATCTTACAGATGGTGATAAAATTTGTGGATTATAAGAATGTTGGCTATATATCCTTGTCGATCTTGTACAATCCAGCTTCATATTTGCTATCATGTGAAAAAATTAATAGCATCCTTGTACATTCTCAAAATAACTTGATTTGAATAATAAATAATGTGGTCATACTTCTTTTAAAGATGCAGAATCTTATAAACAATCTCCAAACTCTCAATTTTTTTTGCTTAAGCACATTTTCCATTGAGAGATTGAAACAAACTTTACAAAAAGCATATATTTATTCACTAATCAGCAATTCAGTTAGTCTGTGTGACTATTAGATTTCAGTTCAGTTCAGTTCAGTCACTCTGTCGTGTCAGACTCTTTGCGACCCCATGAATCACAGCACGCCAGGCCTCCCTGTCCATCACCAACTCCCGGAGTTCACTCACACTCATGTCCATCGAGTCGGTGATGCCATCCAGCCATCTCATTCTCTGTCGTCCCCTTCTCCTCCCACCCCCAATCCCTCCTAGCATCAGACTCTTTTCCAGTGAGTCAACTCGTCGCATGAGGTGGCCAAAGTATTGGAGTTTCAGCTTTAGCATCAGTCCTTCCAGTGAACACCCAGGATTGATCTCCTCTATAATGGACTGGTTTAATTGCCTGCAAATCATTATCTTTTAATAGAATATTATTATTGGCAATCTAATTTCTATTAGAAGCTTCCAAATTAAATATTCAGAGTCAATACACTCCCAATTCATGAACCCACAACAAAAAGTTCACTGAGTTTTGAGGTATATTACTCATAAAGGAAGATTTTTAAAAAATAATAGTGATCCAGGATAGATATTCCAAAATTATATTTCTATGGTAATAAAATTTAATGTGAAAAGTTTGATATGAGGGTTGCTTTTAAATTAATGAATTATACTGTTGCCGTTCTTCATCAGATCTTTACAACTGTATGAGGTATTTATTTTCACAAACACACAAACTTCATATTTTAAACAATAATAATTTATGTTGGAAGAGAATCATCTGTGGACCTTTTGCATTTCTCCACATCAGGTTGCCAGAGACACTGATAGCCTTCTAGACTATCTGTTCACATAATGAATAGCCTTACAAGACACAGAAGAACTGTACAAAAAAGATCTTCACGACCAAGATAGTCACGATAATGTGATCACTGACCTAGAGCCAGACATCTTGGAATGTGAAGTCAAGTGGGCCTTAGAAAGCATCACTACAAACAAAGCTAGTGGTGGTGATGGAATTCCAGTTGAGCTATTTCAAGTCTTGAAAGATGA
Source organism: Moschus berezovskii (assembly GCF_049115385.1). Taxonomy (NCBI): domain Eukaryota; kingdom Metazoa; phylum Chordata; class Mammalia; order Artiodactyla; family Moschidae; genus Moschus; species Moschus berezovskii. The sequence continues at coordinate 22,976,190 of NC_142477.1, read as the reverse complement.
TGCTGTGAAAGTGCTGCACTCAATATGCCAGCAGATTTGGAAAACTCAGCAGTGGCCACAGGACTGGAAGAGGTCAGTCTTCATTCCAATCCCAAAGAAAGGCAATGCCAAAGAATGCTCAAACTACCGCACAATTGCACTCATCTCACACGCTAGTAAAGTCATGCTCAAAATTCTCCAAGCCAGGCTTCAGCAGTATGTAAACCGTGAACTCCCAGATGTTCAAGCAGGTTTTAGAAAAGGCAGAGGCACCAGAGATCAAATTGCCAACATCCGCTGGATCATGGAGAAAGCAAGAGAGTTCCAGAAAAACATCTATTTCTGCTTCATTGACTATGCCAAAGCCTTTGACTGTGTGGATCACAATAAACTGTGGAACATTCTGAAAGAGATGGGAATCCCAGACCACCTGACCTGCCTCTTGAGAAACCTGTATGCAGGTCAGGAAGCAACAGTTAGAACTGGACATGGAACAACAGACTGGTTCCAAATAGGAAAAGGAGTGCGTCAAGGTTGTATATTGTCACCTTGCTTATTTAACTTATATGCAGAGTACATCATGAGGAACGCTGGGCTGGAAGAAGCACAAGCTGGAATCAAGATTGCTGGGAGAAATATCAATAACCTCAGATATGCAGATGACACTACCCTTATGGCAGAAAGTGAAGAGGAACTCAAAAGCCTCTTGATGAAAGTGAAAGAGGAGAGTGAAAAGGTTGGCTTGAAGCTCAACATTCAGAAAACAAAGATCATGGCATCTGGTCCCATCACTTCATGGGAAATAGATGGAAAAACAGTGGAAACAGTGTCAGACTTTGTTTTTTTGGGCTCCAAAATCACTGCAGATGCTGATTGCAGCCATGAAATTAAAAGACGCTTGCTCCTTGGAAGGAAAGTTATGACCAACCTTGATAGTATATTAAAAAGCAGAGACATTACTTTGCCAACCAAGGTCCGTCTAGTCAAGGCAATGGTTTTTCCCGTGGTCATGTATGGATGTGAGAGTTGGACTGTGAAGAAAGCTGATCGCCGAAGAATCGATGCTTTTGAACTGTGGTGTTGGAGAAGACTCTTGAGAGTCCCTTATACTGCAAGGAGATCCAACCAGTCCATTCTAAAGGAGATCAATCCTGGATGTTCATTGGAGGGACTGATGCTAAAGCTGAAACTGCAATACTTTGGCCACCTCATGCGACGAGTTGACTCACTGGAAAAGACTGTGATGCTGGGAAAGGTTGGGGGCGGGAGGAGAAGGGGACGACGGAGAATGAGATGGCTGGATGGCATCACCGACTCTGTGGACATGAGTTTGAGTGTACTCCGGGAGTTGGTGATGGACAGGGAGGCCTGGCGTGCTGTGATTCATGGGGTCGCGGAGAGTCGGACACGACTGAGCGACTGAACTGAACTGAACTGAACTGAACTTACAAGACAGACAGAGTGTCTCCCTCCAGAGCAAAAGGAAGGTGTGCTAAAATTTAGTAAAGATAATGTCTTCCCACTGGGCAAAGTTTAGGCAGATTTGCTGGCATCTCATTATAAAAGCTTGGTGTTTCCTAAATTCAGGTTTCCTCAGCTATGGTGGAAATCACATTTGCAACATCCATCTAGGCCCACCTGAAATACCTCCATGGGATTTCTGGTGCAAGAAGCAAAACATAAGTACAAAACTCATAGTGCCTGCTCTGTTACAGTAATAAAACCCTTTGCCTATGACCCAGGATTCTTGAATATTCTGCAACATTTATGAAATTGTGACAGGCTAATTGAACTGTGGTGCTGGAGAAGACTCTTGAGAGTCCCTGGGACTGCAAGGAGATCAACCAGTCCATTCTAAAGGAGATCAATCCTGGGTGTTCATTGGAAGGACTGATGCTAAAGCTGAAACTCCAATACTTTGGCCACCTCATGCGACGAGTTGACTCACTGGAAAAGACTCTGATGCTGGGAAGGATTGGGGGCGAGAGAAGAAGGAGACGACAGAGAATGAGATGGCTGGATGGCATCACCGACTTGATGGACATGAGTTTTTAAATGAACTCAGGGAGTTGGTGATGGACAGGGAGGACTGGCGTGCTGTGATTCACGGGGTCACAAAGAGTCAGACACGACTGAGTGACTGAACTTAACTGAACTGAATTGTTTACCAAGCAACTCAGTAAATTTCTCTCCATTGAAACATAACAAGAAATATATATTAACACTCTGTATGTGGTGTCTTATTTTTTTATGCACAGGCACACATGTCTTCTAGGGATGTATATGGATGTGTGTGTGTTTGCAATGTATGTTTTTAAAGTAAATTATATGATTAAAAGTGTGTTTTACTCCACAACTATAGGAAATAGAAATTACAACCTCACACAAGTATAAACTGATATCCTTTCCACAAAGGATATCACCACTTCTATAAATAGAGAAATTACATATTTTAAAGAAAAGCAGAAAAGCCTATGAACAACATATATATATTTGCTAGATACATTTAACAAATTAATTAACTTGCTAAATTAATTTAATTTAAAAACCTTGATTTTCATAAGGATATTTAATTGTCCTTATGTCCATTAATTTGTCTCACATGATTATCTCTGTAACCTGTACTACAAAATGCTGGTAATTTTTTTAAACTTCTATTTTTTATCTGAATCAATTCCTGTGCTAATACACACCCCTAACATATTTTTAACTGTCAAATGTCATATAAAATCTTGATAGAATTACCTCATTGGTATCTCCATATAAAGTTATAGTTCCAAATACTTCAGTTTAATATTTGCATTGCATTAGATTAAATAAGAAAAAATAAATGGAGAAATTGCTGAAACAAGTTATTTTATAAATTCAAGTACTGGGTTAGTTTTTACTCTTTGTTTAGAATGAGAAAAATAGAATAAGCTTGAAAGTCTAGAAATTCTTACATAACAGCATAATATTCAAATTACCCTTGTACATTCTGACTCTTCTCATAAAAAATAGACTGCATCTTTCTTTCTCAAATTTTGTGTCTACTTGAGAGTTTGCAATAGTAGCTTTAGTCCGAGGACAATCTGGTAAATTTAAGAGGGATATCCTTTGCCATTTCTTTCATCAAAATGTAGTTTCTATTTCCCTTTCTCCTGAAGATGGCTGCTAATGTGAAGGCCCTCAATTAATACAAAGGGCCTAATGGATGCTCTGTAACATCTGAGATTGGGTCTTTAGATACCTACACCTTTGCTGGCAGCTCTGGTAGAAATCTTCCTTTTTTAAAAAAACACCAGGCTGTAAGGAAGCTCAAGTAGCGACATGAAGAGGCCCTAAAAGCTCATGGAAAGAGAGGAGGCAAAATATACATACCATCTCAACTGACAAATACAAATGAACTCACAGTCTCCAGCTTTTCCAGCTGGCAGTTCAGGCTAAGCACCCTTCCAAGATCAAGAATCAACCGCTGGTCATGTGATTGAGGTCCCTTTGAAAAATACTCCAGGCAACGGTTTTCTAACAGTGAGGAGCCATTTCTGTCCAGCCCTGACTAAACTGCAAAATCATGACAAAGCCTTGAGATTATTTTAGGACTGCTGCTGCTAAGTCACGTCTGTCGTATCCGACTCTGTGAGACCCCATAGAAGGCAGCCCATGGACTATAACCTGCAAGGCTCCTCTGTCCCTGGAATTCTCCAGGCCAGAACACTGGAGTGGGTTGCCATTTCCTTCTCCAATGCATGAAAGTGAAAACTGAAAGTGAAGTCGCTCAGTCGTGTCGGAATCTTAGCGACCCCATGGACTGCAGCCTACCAGGCTCCTCCCTCCATGGGATATTCTAGGCAAGAGTACTGGAGTGGGTTGCCAATGCCTTCTCCCTATTTTAGGGCATCTATCATCAAATATTTATGTAAAGATATATATATGAGGTACATACAATTATTTTCAAACTTTTAAAAAATTTTTACAATCCTTTAGAAAATGTAAATGCCACTCTTCACCCATAGGCCAAACAAAGAAAAACCCTGGGGCAGGGTTTGACCCGTGAACATAGGTTGCCATCCCCTGCTTTAAGACACTAAATGTTGCGGTATTTTGTCACATAGCACTAGATACCCAAAACAGACTAAATCGTGTAATATCCACATTATTAATGCTTTAAAGAATAAACAAAGAATTCACTTGTTAAAATGTTTGTTGGAGAGAAGTGTGCTTATTCAGTTGAAGATCTGATTTTTCATTAAAGTTTCAATATTCTCATTCACTTCAATACAATCACTCCCACTTTTTCATCACTTAGCCCAATTTTTTACAAGTGAAAAGTGCTTTCACGCTTGCAAAGTTAATATTTGAAAACTGAATACAGAAAAAATTAATTTTCTATATCTTAACAGATTCACTTTAAACCATAACACTGCATCATAGTCTTTCATCAATCTGCAATGGAGTGTTTTTTTTTTTATTTCAATCACTTATATTTACAGTTTTCTAAATACCCACGGTGGGAATCCACCACATTCGCTTGTCTTTTTTTTTATATGCTATGTCTGTTAATGACATAGCCTTTGCTGATCTGAGTAAAGAATCCGCTTGCAATGCAGGCAACTCTGGTTCGATTCCTGAGTTGGAAGATCCACTGGAGAAGCTATAAACTAACAACTCCAGTGTTCTTGGGCTTCCCTGGTGGTTCAGCTGGTAAAGAATCCCTGGGATGGGAAGATCCCTGGAGAAGGAAAAGGCTGCCCACTCCATTAGTCAGGCTTGGATAATTCCATGGACTGTATAGTTCATGGGGTCCCAAAGAGTCTGACATGACTGAGTGCCTTTTGCTTTTACTTTTCAGCTGATCTGCTTAAGATAGAAACATAAGAGTTATCCCCTTTGCTTCCCTCTGACCTGCTCCACAAAGTCAAGTAATTATTTTTTGGCTAAATGTTATTCACAGTTATTCTTTCTTTTTATTCTGCCATTGATTTTTTCTCAAATATCTTCATTATCTATAAACTAAATTCCTGACATATATTGTCTCTGGTAGATGCAGTACAGAAGTTAATTGTTATAGGCATTTTGGTGACGGTGAAGTATGTATCTTTGTGATTTTTGTCTTCATCATCCCTGATAATATTAGATAACTTTTCACATACTTATGAGCCTTTTGTACATCTTCAGAGAAATTTCTATTCAGACACTTTGACATTTTTAAATTTAATTTTATCTTTTTTATTATTGACTGCAACTTTAATATTTTTATTAATAGACTATGCTTTTTGAACAGTTGTTGATTTACAGAAAAATTGACCAGACAGTACAGAGAGTTCTGATATATGTTTGCATATTCCTGCAAATTGTTTTCTCTAACACCTTGCCTTAGTATGGCCATTTTGCTACCATTAATAAATCAACATTGATATATTATTATTCATGAAAGCTCATAGTTTATTCAGGTTTTTATTATTTTTCTTTTTATTTTTTACCTAAAATCTTCAACCTTTGACATCGATATTAAAAAAACAATATCACTTTTTCAACCATTTCCTTCTTCTCTGAGTCCCCACAACTTCATCACAAGAAAAGACAGCAGAATATGTTTCTGAAGACAAAAATGTCAAAACGACTGTTAATATAATTTGGGGATGAGTCTAGAGCTAATAAAGTTTGATCTTCATCCTTACCCTCATCACCCTCTCCCAAAATCCTGTGTGGTGCCCTAGCAATGGATTCACTTGACCAAATTTTTTTAATTAGAAAAATGAGACTTTTAAAATATATTTGTGTAAAGAAGATCCCAAGCATGTAAAAGCTTTAAAACCCCCAAACTTGGATGAAACCCTATATACTTTTTATTATTCTAGAGCATCAGATAATGCCAGGTTGGTTTGGCATCATATTTTATATTGTGCATCAAACATTTCAAGCTACCCATATTGTGTGTATGTGTGTGCTCAGTCGTTTTTGACTCTTGCAACCCCATGGACTGTAGCTTGCCAGGTTTCTCTGCCCAAGGAATTTCCAGACAAAATTACTGGAGTGGGTAGCCGTTTCCTACTAAAAGTGATCTCAACCCAAGCATCAAAACCCATGTACCTTGCGTTTCCTGCATTGGCAGGTGGATTCTTCACCACTGGGTCACCTGGGAAGCCCTACCTGTATTTTAATGGACAGTAAAGGTAAGGGTTTCCTGTCAGAAAAAAACTTTTAGTGGGGTCCCAAAAAATATGATAGGAAAATATGTTATCTCATCCTCATTAATTATCCCTAAGGAGATGTGTCATATCCTTCAGAGAAAATGGAAATCAGGACAGCATTACACATTCTGCTTGTTTGGATCATACCAGTTCTATTTGAATAGTATCATGTCCATGATTAATGCTGGTCCTGTATAGAATGAAGGCACTGTATATTTAAAATCCATCAACACATTTCTTATCATGTCAGTTGAGCACATTGTTTCTTACATTATTCATATCTACTTGAAGACTCTTGTGAGAAATTCACTGAGTCTTAGTTTAAGTATAATATTTTTAGGGCAAATAATTTTACTTTGATATTATGAATATGGTGAAGTGTATGAATTATAAAATTTCTGAGATACTTGCTAGAAAGCCTAGAGCTAAGATACAAGTTATCAGTCTACTGAAGTGCCTGGATCATCTATTATCTATAAAATATCTTTTTAACTCAGACTGCCCTAATTCTCAGTTGCTCATATTTTCCTGCAGCTAAATTTAGGATATTCCATTTTATTTTATATGTCTTTGCGATTCACTTTAAAATCTATTTTAGAATGAGGCAGGATATAAATTAAAACTATATGCAATAATCAAATAATGGATACAAGCAAAATTGAGTCATGAAATAAACCTGGCTTTATAGGTATGTCTCATTAGTTTCTTGGCATAGTTATAAATTTGAGGAAATGTATCAATTTCATTTTGCTACTAAAAATGTCCTCGTCTCTAGTATCTTTTAGTTGGAAATTTTCATTTCATGTACTGCATATCTGGGGATTTGCTTTACCTAAATAGGACTTCCATCAGTTTCTATGACCTAGATTTTGAAAAGCCTTAATTGATCAGTTGGTTCTTTCAAGCATTAAGATCTTTTCACTACATACTCAAGACTTGCCTATCCAGCACTAATCTTGAATCAATTCTGAGGATTATTTTTAAAATTTTGCCTAAAATTGTGGACTGTCTGGATTTAAATCTACTACTCTAAAGATCTATGAATATATCTGACCTTGTTATATTAATACTGTATATCTATTTTCTTATCGAAATGTTGTTTGATTTCTAATTCATTCAATGTATTGAGAAATTGAATCTACCTTCTTAATTCAATTCTTCTTGGCACCCTGATCCAACAGTTCAAGGCTAGTCTCTCTAAACTAGGTTTTATGTCCCATTTCCCAGAAGTTAGATGGCTTAACAAAAACAGAAGAATCACAACCTACCACATGCATGATTCCAAGAAGTGCTAAATTTAGAGTACGTGTCTTCCTTGTCCCAAAATGATTGGATGTTTTGTGGTCATTAGGCTCCTAGGGTGGACTTGCCATGAAATTGATTAGTGTCATTAACCCCATATCTGGGCTGTTTCAGTAGCCTTCCTATCTCCATTGAGCCATGCTACTTCAGTCCAGCAAGGCCACAGAATTATGGCACTATCACCTTCTTTTTGGTCCCCTTTCTGTTGGGAAAGATGAGCAGATGTGAAATTTATTCTATTTCTGTTTTGAAACAGGGTCAATATGTCCATGTAAGTTGTGCAAGGAACATTCAATAGTTTAGGTGAAATTTGATGCTTCCTCTCAGAACTCCAGTTTAAAGGCCACAGAGTTCATCAAGTTACAGGGCTCCTAATGATCATCTTTTGGTCATTATTATTGTTTTTTCTTACAGCTAAGGGCAAAAGATGGTGAGAAATATTTTCCTGAAAACTTCTATGTCTCTCTCTCTCCTGTGTGCATGCACACATTCTCACTCTTCAAAACTATAAAACCTTCACATCAATGTTCTGGCCCAACTTCTTCTCAGCTTTCCTGGAAAAACAGCATATTTATCCAGCAACAGCTCTGCTTCTCTAGAAGTTCTGTATGTATTAAACATGAGAAATTTGGAAATGCTCTCACCAAGGAATATTTCCACCATTTAGTCACTTTTAAAATTCCCTATCAAACTTGCTGATTTTTCAGAGAGAAAATATCCTTTCCAGAGGCACAGTTGTTACTGTCAAGTCAGATTTGCGTGCTTTTACACAAATGGCTAAAAATCAGGAACCCTGTTTTTAAGACTAGATGAGGTATCCTAGGAGTGGAAGTGCTTCTCTCTGCCTATGAAGGCAGATCTGCTACAAGTAATGGATGATGAGATTTCAAGAGCTGAGCAAGTAACATGGAGAGAGATTGATAGACTCAAAAGCTGTAACAGACAGATGCTTCAGCTAGTTTATCTATTGAACATTCCATGGTATTTGTATGCCATGGATCACTAAAATCATCATATTAGCCTGCTGCTATTGTAGAAACCTTTTATGATTAATGGTCAGAAACCATCCTAGTAAATATAAGAATGGAGAAGGATATTCTCTTCAAGGTTGCGGAATATATTATTTCTCAGTAAATACTGACATGGCCATAGACCTGAAAACAGCTCCGTGTTATGACCATAATTTGTTCTGGATGTTTCATCATAAACATTGTCCTTTATAAAGAGTGCCTTTGTGATGACTGTGCTTTGCAGAATATATTTTCAGTAACAGCATTAATGCTTCTTGCAACATATCTCAACAAATTGGGGGCCCACATTTGTGAAAAACAAATTGTGAGACACAAGTAAAATCTTCTGGAATTGACCCATTTGATTAGTCAGGAAAGACTAGGTTCTGATGCAAAATCAGATATCAGTGGCCAAATTCAGAAGAGGTGTGTGCTTCTTGCTCATTTCGAATACAACCTGAGTTTCCTAACTTTTTGGATAGTGGTCTTCCATATGGTACGTCAGGAAATCCATTGCTTCCACCATGCTTCTGCATCTAAAATACATGGACTCTTAGACCCTACCAAGGCCTAAGAAAGAACATAGAGAACTTACATTTTTTCTCAAATACCGCCTCACAAAAATGAGACAATTCAATTTTCTTGCATATCATTGGTGGATACTGGGAAAGTGCCCCATTAGCTATAAGGGGAATGGGAAACATAGGCCACCCAGGTGCACAGAAAGATCGAAGATTAAAAGCATCTGCAAAACTACTGGGCAAGAGTATGAGATTATTTTCTATGTGAGGACTCATTGGTCATATGATGTAGATTCTGTCTAAATTATCATTATTTTGCTATCAAATTTCTACTGCTTAATTTTTGTTATAAAATTGTTGAGCCCATTCTGCTAGAAACTGGGTTACTCCCTGATTGAAATACACATTGAATTTTTAATCTCTGAGTTTAGAGAAAATGGGCTTCCCTAGTGACTCAGCCATAAAGAACCCAACTGCAATATATGAAATGTGGGCTTGATCTTTTGGTGAGGAAGATTCTCTAGAGGAGGAAATGGCAACCCATGCTAGTATTCTTGCCTGGGAAATCCCATGGACAGAAAGGCCTGGAGGGCTACAGTACATGGGGTCACAAGAGAATCAGACATGACCTAGTGACTTAGCAACTAGACAAAAACAAAAATTAGATAAATTAACTAATTTAAATACACAAGAAAATAATTTGATTATATATTTGATTGCACTAAATACTACCTAGATGTCAAGGCATGTTTTATTTAATTTCTACAGAACCCATATTTCTACACTTTATTTCTCACCCATGTATGGCACAGAAATGGACAGAATTCGACAAATAATGAAGTATTTATGAACAAGGTTTAGATCCTGTCTGGGGCTATTCTCATTTCTCTCTGCTGTCTATTTCCTCTCTACTACCAAAACAAAGATTGCTAAAAACCAGCAAGTCTGTTTCAGGCTATGGACTCCAAAAAGATATATATACATATTTCCTAGCCAAATTTATGTTTTTATTGAATTACAGTTGATCTACAATATTTTATTGGTTAGTGATGTTCAACTTAGTGACCCAACATTTATATACTGTGCAAAAATCGTTACCAAAATAAGGTGTTACCGTCTGCCACAATACAAATTTACTATAGTATTATTCAATATATTCCCTATGACGAAGATTACTTCTTCATATTTTTTAACCTGGAAATGTGTATCTTTTAATGCCCTTCATCTATATCATAAACTGCCTCTCCCTCCTCCCCACTGGTCATCACCAGTTTGTCCTCTGTATCTGTGAGTCTATATTTGTTTTATGTTTGATCCTTTGTTTTATATTTCATATTCCACATGTGAATGAAATTATAAGGTATTTGTCTTTCTCTGTTTGGCTTATTTTGTTTAGTGTAATACTCCCTAGGTTAATCCATGTTATCACAAGTGTCAAAATTTCATTATTTTAGATGGCTGAGTTGTATAGCATTCCATTGGGGTTTTTCAAATCTACTTAAATATTTTTAATCCACACTTGTTTGAATCCACAGATGTGAAAACCTTGTGTATGGAGGACTGACTGTATAGATCAGTTCAGTTCAGTTGCTCAGTCATGTCCGACTCTTTGCAACCCAATGAACTGCAGCATGCTAGGCCTCCCTGTCCATCACCAACTCCCGGAGTCCACCCAAACTCATGTCCATCTAGTCAATGATGACATTCAACCATCTCATCCTCTGTTGTCCCCTTCTCCTGCCCTCAGTCTCTCCCAGGATCAGGGTCTTTTCCAATGAGTCAGCTCTTCACATCAGGTGGCCAAATTATTGGAGTTTCAGTTTCAACATCAGTCCTTCCAATGAACACCCAGGACTGATCTCCCTTATGATGGATTGGTTGGATCTCCTTGCAGTCCAAGGGACTCTCAAAGGTCTTCTCTAACACCACATTTCAAAAGCATCAATTCTTCAGCACTTAGCTTTCTTTATAGTCCAACTCTCACATCCATACATGACCACTGAAAGAACCATAGCCTTGACTAGATGGACCTTTGTTGACCAAGTAATGTCTCTGCTTTTTAATATGCTGTTTAGGTTGGTCATAACTTTCCTTCCAAGGAGTAAGCGTTTTTTAATTTCATGGCTGCAATCAGCATCTGCAGTGATTTTGGAGGCCAAAAAAATAAAGTCTGACACAGTTTCCACTGTTTCCCCATCTATTTCCCATGAAGTGATGGAACCAGATGCCATGATCTTAGTTTTCTGAATGTTGAGCTTTAAGCCAGCTTTTTCACTCTCCTCTTTCACCTTCATCAAGAGGCTCTTTAGTTCTTCTTCACTTTCTGCCATAAGGGTGGTGTCATCTGCATATCTGAGGTTATTGATATTTCTCCCGGCAATCTTGATTCCAGCTTGTGCTTCATCTAGCCCAGCGTTCCTCATGATGTACTCTGCATATAAGTTAAATAAGCAGGTTAAATACAACCTTGATGTACTCCTTCTCCTTTTCCTATTTGGAACCAGTCTGTTTTTCCATGTCCAGTTCTAACTGTTGCTTCCTGGCCTGCATACAGGTTTCTCAAGAGGCAGGTCAGGTGGTCTGGTATGCCCATGTTTTTCAGAATTTTCCGCAGTATGGACTGTATAGATAAAACATTTTAAAATGGAGCCTGCTTGAACAACTGATCATTAAAATATAGGCTGTACTTCAATCAGAATTTTGTAATAATTACACTGAAAATATATCTTTCCTGACTAAGACAATTACGCAGCTTGTACATGGAACTCATTCCTGTATCACAGAAACAACAGCAGAGGAAAATAGATTTTTAAATAATAAATTGTATCACTCATCTGTAGAAGACCATCCTTTCATAAATTAAACTGGAGATACTTCCATTTTGGTAAATAGATGTTTCCATCAGCATATCAGTAGAAACAGAGCTAGAACTAAAATAAGGACTATGTCTCACCTTTTGGAGGAGGAAATGGCAATCCACCCAATATTCTTGCCTGAAGAATCCCATGGACAGAGGAACTTGGGGGCTACAGTCCATAGGGTCACAAAGAGCTGGACATGACTAAGTGACTGAGTGTGCTTACCTTTTAAGCAGGAATGTGCTAGAAGTTAAATGGATTATAAAGATCATCTAACTCTTAGAGGATAGGATGGTTTTAAATTCCTTGTATTTATATCTAGCATTAATCAGAAGGAATGACGATGGTTAAAAAAAAACATGGTTTTCTGTTTAATTTCTGTTAATTATTCCAAATCATTGTGCTCAATTTTCTTTAGACAAGGATATATTTGAAACAAACGTAGGGCTTTTTCATTCATCCTAACTTTCTTGATAAATACTTCAAATAATTGGCACTAAAACACTTTAAAAAAATAGTAGTTCACAGCTGCACATATTCTAAATAGACTATTAACAAAACATCACAAAAAGTCACCCCAAATTTGAAAATGTGACTTACAGTAAGGTGAGTAATCCTGGAGGAAGGCATGACAGCCCACTCCAGTATTATTACCTGGAGAATCCCCATGGACAGGTGAGCCTGGCAGACTACAGTCCATGGAGTTGCAAAGAGTCAGACATGACTGAGCAACTAAGCACAGCATACGGTGAGTAAACTCGAGTAATCAGGGCACTTTGTGAAAAAAAGTTTTCAGATGGTAAGTGAGGGAAAATGTGGCACATATATGAAATGGAATGTCACTCAGCTATAAAAAGGAATAAAATTGTGCCATGAACAGATACTGTCATACAGCATGAAATAAGAAAGAGAAAAAATATATTGTATATTAACACTTATATGTGGAATCTAGAAAAAGGTACAAATGAACCTATTTTCAAAGCAGAAATAGAGATACAGGCATAGAGAACAAACCTATGGACAGAAAGAGGGGAAAGAGGGAGCTTGGATTAATTGGGAGATTGGGATGGACAAATTTACACTATTATGTATAAGATAGATGACTAATAAGAACTGAAAGGTATAGCACAGGAAACTCTGCCCAGTGCTCTGTGATGACCTTAATGTAAAGGCAATTGAAAAAGAGGGAATATATATATATATATTTCACTTTGCTATACAACAGAAAACAACACAGAGTTGTAAAGAACTGTACTCCAATATTCTTTTTTAATGTTCAGATTTTCTTAAGAGCGCAAACTTTAAAAAGACACGTTACTAAAAGAAGATTTAGAGATAGTTCTCAATAAATATTGAATGGTTATCATCAAAATATTGTATTTTATCTATACATATGTATGCCAAAGTCTTTGACTGTGTGGATCACAATAAACTGTGGACAATTCTGAAAGAGGTGGGAATACCAGACCACCTGACCTGCCTCTTGAGAAACCTGTATGCAGGTCAGGAAGCAACAGTCAGAACTGGACATGGAACAACAGACTGGTTCCAAATAGGAAAAGGTGTGCGTCAAGGCTGTATTGTAACCTTGCTTATTTAACTTATATGCAGAGTACATCATGAGGAACGCTGGGCTGGAAGAAGCACAAGCTGGAATCAAGATTGCCGGGAGAAATATCAATAACCTCAGATATGCAGATGACACTACCCTTATGGCAGAAAGTGAAGAGGAACTCAAAATCCTCTTGATGAAAGTGAAAGAGGAGAGTGAAAAGGTTGGCTTGAAGCTCAACATTCAGAAAACAAAGATCATGGCATCTGGTCCCATCACTTCATGGGAAATAGATGGGGAAACAGTAAAAACAGTGTCAGACTTTATTTTTTGGGCTCCAAAATCACTGCAGATGCTGATTGCAGCCATGAAATTAAAAGACGCTTACTCCTTGGAAGGAAAGTTATGACCAACCTTGATAGCATATTAAAAAGCAGAGACATTACTTGGTCAACAAAGATCCGTCTAGTCAAGGCTATGGTTTTTCCCATGGTCACATATGGATGTGAGAGTTGGACTGTGAAGAAAGCTGATCGCCGAAGAATTGATGCTTTTGAACTGTGGTGTTGGAGAAGACTCTTGAGAGTCCCTTGTACTGCAAGGAGATCCAACCAGTCCATTCTGAAGGAGATCAATCCTGGGTGTTCATCGGAAGGACTGATGCTAAAGCTGAAACTGCAATACTTTGGCCACCTCATGAGACGAGTTGACTCACTGGAAAAGACTCTGATGCTACGAAAGTTTGGGTTCGGGAGGAGAAGGGGACGACAGAGAATGACATGGCTGGATGGCATCACCGACTCTGTGGACATGAGTTTGAGTGAGCTCTGGGAGTTGGTGATGGACAGGGAGGCCTGGCGTGCTGTGATTCATGGGGTTGCGGAGAGTCGGACACGACTGAGCGACTGAACTGAACTGAACTGATATATGTTAATATTTCAAAATAGATAATGAAGAGTTTCCTTTTGTCTGAGGACATGATTTGTCCCCATCTTTTTTTCATTACTTCATCTCACCTCTTTTTCTTTGAGAATTGCTAAGGTTTCTGTTTGCCAGAAGAACCCATTTTACTAAGGAATATCAGCAGTTTGTGTTTTTAAAATACTGACCCACAGCCAAATCTCGATTGTTTTCACGTGGACCTTATAGTCACTAGGATTTAGGAAATAAACTTACTTTTCTTCAGTGCAAAGAAAGCTTTCTCTATTGGGTTAAGATATTACTAAACTGAATGCTCACACTTTCAAAATACAACTTGAGTTGCTCTTTAACTTACACTACCATTTAAATGATTCATGGTATTACATATTTTAGTTTCTTATGGAAATTAATTATATGCTTGTAAATGGGTGATTACTTTATTATTTTTCATTCCTGTAACAATAAGATGTTAATTTTGCTGAATCTCCCTTAATGTTAAATCTTTAGCATAAATGAATATATTTCTTTTTGTTATCTAATAGAGCTTACTGGATGATAAATAGATACTTTTTCCCATTAAAATAATGTGATCTAGTGATTTTGGTATAGATATCCTTTTTCTTTAGTAAACTATGACAGATTAAAATTTTAGTATAAGTAGAATATTCTAATTTATTTCTCCTCTTTCAGTATTTTGCTGTAGTTGCTGAATAGTTTCTTTGCAAGGGAAGAAAAAGGATTAACTTGACTAAAACCCAGTTAAAATGCAAATGAAATGAATTTCTGGGCAATAAAGCATGCATTAAGCTGGAACTTTGATGAACATAATAGTAAAAAGTCCCTGCAATATTTTATACACCTCTATCTATTTCATCTTTATGCTCATTTAGATGTAAGTCTCCTGATTATTTTAGAGGCTTTGCATTTCTGCTTGCCACAAACATGATTAACAGCTGTGTTGCTCCGTTTTCTCCAGAGAGGACTTCGAACCTACTTCATTTCACTTTCCTGAAACCCAACCATGAAGCCAAAAAGAATTTTATCTGACTTCTAAGATTTATGCTCCTTTCAAAGAGACTACTGAAATTCACCATTAGAAGCAGTATATAATATGAAATGGCTAAGTATAGTTATGAGGCTTTGATACTTGTTTCAAAATGAATTTTATATTTAAAACAAAAGAAAATGTAATATTGGTGTTATATCTGTGAGCTAATTATTAGAATAGAGATAAGAAGGAAACTTCTGTTTTTGTAGAAATAGAGAAACTATTCCCTCTTATCAGCCTGAAGGTAGAAGGAAGAAGGAGTCTTTGATTTTGTTGATGGATTTCGCTGAGTCAGGTTTTCCTTTTATAGAGATAAGTCAGAGTTTAAGTGAATGTAACTAGGTCATTTCTTTTACCCTATTAGACCTATTCACATTTCACTCAAAGGCTTTCTAAAAATTCAGAGGATTTGAATATATTGTCCTGTAAAATAATTGTGTAATCTATTATTGTAATAGATCATAAGAGTATGGCCATTATGGAGTAAGGACTATTCTAGAATCATAAAACGTTAATAAGTGTTCAAGGTCAAGAAAATATAGGATAGGTTGAGAGTTAAATCTACAGAAGCTGGTACATTGTGAGTTGAAATAGCTGCAAAAGATTCATAAACTCTATTCTGTGCCAAGAACAGTATCCCTGAAACTAATTTAAATGATTAGTTTTACTTTTTTCATGTTCATCCTTTAGAAAGCATATGGTATAGAAAGCCTCAATGATTATAGCAATAAAGAAGGACCATTTGCTAGTCATGGCAATGTTGTGACTGTGAGATGTAAGGTCAAATAGAGCAAAAGAAAAGTAGTCTTAAAACTGAGAGCCATAGAAATATATCTTTAAATGTGCATTGCTGCTGCTGCTGCTGCTGCTGCGTCGCTTCAGTCGTGTGTGACTCTGTGCGACCCCATAGATGGCAGCCCACCAGGCTTCCCTGTCCCTGGAATTCTCCAGGCAAGAACACTGGAGTGGGTTGCCATTTCCTTCTCCAATGCTTGAAAGTGAAAAGTGAAACTGAAGTCACTCAGTCGTGTCTGACTCTTAGCGACCCCACGGACTGCAGCCTACCAGGCTCCTCCATCCATGGGATTTTCCAGGCAAGAGTATTGGAGTGGGGTGCCATTGCCTTCTCCGTTAATGTGCATTAGCCACTTTATATACGATATATGTCTGGATATTAAAAAAGGAAGTATTTCTACTCAGTCATAGTAAAGAATGAAATAAGGCAATTTGCGACAACATGGATGCAACTAGACATTATCATGCTAAGTGAAGTAAGTCAGAAGGAGACAGACACATACCATAAAATATCACTTATCCATGGGATCAAAAATATGACACAAATGAACCTATCTTTAGAACAGAAACAGACTCACAAACTTGGAGAATAGATTTGTGGTTACCAGGGTGGAGGTGGGAGGGAAGGAATGAACTGGGAGTTTGGGGTTAGTAGATGCAAACTATTACATGAAAAATGGATAAACAACAAGGTCCTACTATAGTGTGTGTGTGTGTTTATGTGTGTGTTAATGTGTGTGTGCTTAATAGTGTCTGACTCTGTGTGACCCCATGCACTGTAGCCCACCAGGCTCCTCTGTCCATAGAATTTCCCAGGCAAGACTACTACAGTGGGCTGCCATTTCCTACTCCAGGGAAATTTCCCAGCCCAGGGATTAAACCTAAGTATCTTGAGTCTCCTGCATTGGCAAGTGGATTCTTTACCATTGTGCTATCTGGGAAGCTCCCCTACTGTATAGTACAAGGAATATATTCAAAAGTGGGATAAACTATAATGGAAAAGAATATAGAAGAGAATGTATATATATATATGTGTGTATGTGTGTGTGTGTGTGTAACTGAATCACTTTGATGTACAGAAGAAGCTAATGCAACATTGTAAATCAACTATAATTCAACTTTTAAAAGTTTTTAAAAATATGTTTTGTCCTCAATTATATGTTTCCATCTATCTACTAGAAAGAAAAAAAAACATTGAATTGTATAGTGTGAATGAACTGCTGAGTGGGTGGCCCCATCTACTTATCCACTTTTAGACTACCTCCAGATTTGCTTTCTGAAGCCAGCCAATTAACTTTGCCAACTGCTTTGTGACTTAAAGATCCTCTGTCAAACATATGCCTTGTCCTCTAGGAAATACAGAGTACAGTGTTGCCTGGTGACTCAGAAAGCGTTTTAAATGGCTCAGGAAGTATGACCGTTTTACTGTCCTATTTAAGCTAACCCTTCTACAGTTAAAATTGAACTACTAGTCAATATGTATCTATATACTCATTTAGATTCATGTTGTCGTGCAGTTCTTAATCTTAGCTTTTCTGGAACAATTAATTCTATTCCAGGCATGCTCTACATACTGCTTTTTGCTGCCATTTATATATGGTTCCACCTCTGCATTCTATTTGAATTATTTCCTATTATTAAAAAGAATAGTCTCAAGATGAATATGCACTTACTATGCTTATCTGAGGAAGCAGTGCTTTGTCTCTGTGAAGTGTTTCTTTTTCTAATTTGTAATATGATATTTATTCTTTATGGTAATCCACCATTTCATCCATTAATAGTGGTGGTTGACAGTTTACTTTCTTGGTGAACTCTGTGGAGATAGATTATTGGCTTAAAGATGGAAAAATTAAGTCAACTTGATTGAATACCACAGTCATTGTTTGGCTGCTCAAGATTTTTCCCTCTCCTATCTCTGCAGGTATAATATCACCATCTATCTATTGGAGACCTTCCTTCAATAGGACATTTTTCTAGCAAACACTCAAGTAACTGTCATCACTCCATCCCCCATCTCTGTGGTCAGTTTAGGGCTGAGCACATAATCCAGCAGCCTGATGAAATTCTTCCCAATAGCTGCCCTACTATAAAGGGAAAGATGGCTTTCTTTTGTTTTGATGAAATGTATTTGTATAATATAATATCAGAAGAGAGGTCATCTTTCTAGTGCAATTATTTATACCCACAAAGATAACATACACCATATGGATTTTTTTTAATATACTGTATTTATCAGTTCAGATCAGTCACTCAGTCGTGTCCAACTCTTTGCGACACCATGAATCACAGCACACCAGGCCGCCCTGTCCATCACCAACTCCTGGAGTTCAGTCAAATTCATGTCCGTCAAGTCGGTGATGCCATCCAGCCATCTAATTCTCTGTCGTCCACTTCTCCTCCCGCCCCCAATCCCTCCCAGCATCAGAGTCTTTTCCAGTGAGTCAACTCGTCTCATGAGGTGGCCAAAGTATTGGAGTTTCAGCTTTAGCATCAGTCCTTCCAATGAACACCCAGGACTGATCTCCTTTAGAATGGACTGGTTGGATCTCCTTGCAGTCCAAGGGAATCTCAAGAGTCTTCTCTAGCACCACAGTTCAAAAGCATCAATTCTTCGGTGATCAGCTTTCTTCACAGTCCAACTCTCACATCCATACATGACCACTGGAAAAATGATAGCCTTGACTAGATGGAGTTTGTTGGCAAAATAATGTCTCTGCTTTTTAATATGCTATCTAGGTTGGTCATAACTTTCCTTCCAAGGAGTAAGCGTCTTTTAATTTCATGGCTGCAGTCAGCATCCACAGTGATTTTGGAGCCCCCAAAAATAAAGTCTGACACTGTTTTTACTGTTTCCTCATCTATTTCCCATGAAGTGATGGGACCAGATGCCATGATCTTTGTTTTCTGAATGTTGAGCTTCAAGCCAACCTTTTCACTCTCCTCTTTCACTTTCATCAAGAGGCTTTTCAGTTCCTCTTCACTTTCTGCCATAAGGGTGGTGTTATCTGCATATCTAAGGTTATTGATATTTCTGCAATCTTGATTTCAGCTTGTGCTTCTTCCAGCCCAGAGTTCCTCATGATGTACTCTGCATATAAGTTAAATAAGCAGGGTGAAAATATACAACCTTGACGTACTCCTTTTCCTATTTGGAACCAGTCTGTTGTTCCATGTCCAGCTCTAACTCTTGATTCCTGACCTGCATACAGGTTTCTCAAGAGGCAGGTCAGGTGGTCTGGTATTCCCATCTTTCTCGGAATTTTCCACAGTTTATTGTGATCCACACAGTCAAAGGTTTTGGCATAGTCAGTGAAGCAGAAATAGATGTTTCTCTGGAACTCTCTTGCTTTCTCCATGATCCAGTGGATGTTGGCATTTTGACCTCTGTTGCCTCTGCCTTTCCTAAAACCATCTTGAACATCTGGAAGTTCACGGTTCACATATTGCTGAAGCCTGGCTTGGAGAATTTTGAGCATGACTTTACTAGCATGGGAGATGAGTGCTATTGTGCGGTAGTTTGCATTCTTTGGCATTGCCTTTCTTTGGGATTGGAATGAAGACTGACCTTTTCCAGTCCTGTGGCCACTGCTGAGTTTTCCAAATTTGCTGGCATATTGAGTGCAGCATTTTCTCAGCATCATCTTTCAGGATTTGAAATAGCTCCACTGGAATCCCATCACCTCCACTAGCTTTGTTCGTAGTGATGCTTTCTAAGGCCCACTTGACTTCACATTCCAAGATGTCTGGCTCTAGGTCAGTGATCACATTATCGTCATTATCTTGGTCGTTAATATCTTTTTTGTACCGTTCTTCTGTGTATTCTTGCCACCTCTTTTTAATATCTTCTGCTTCTATTAGGTCCATACCATTTCTGTCCTTTATCGAGCCCATCTTTGCATGAAATATTCCCTTGGTATCTCTAATTTTCTTGAAGAGATCTCTTGATTTTCCTATTCTGTTGTTTTCCTCTATTTCTTTGCATTGATTGCTGAGGAAGGCTTTCTTATCTCTCCTTGCTGTTCTTTGGAACTCCGCATTCAGATGCTTATATCTTTCTTTTTCTCCTTTCCTTTTTGCTTCTCTTCTTTTCACAGCTATTTGTAAGGTTTCCTCAGACAGCCATTTTGCTTTTTTGCATTTCTTTTCCATGGGGATGGTCTTGGTCCCTGTCTCCAGTACAATGTCATGAACCTCTGTCCATAGTTCTTCAGGCACTCTGTCTATCAGATCTAGTCCCTTAAATCTATTTCTCACTTCCACTGTATAATCATAAGGGATTTGATTTAGATCATATCTGAATGGTCTAGTGGTTTTTCCTACTTTCTTCAATTTAAGTCTGAATTTTTCAATAAGGAGTTCATGATCTGAGCCACAGTCAGCTCCTGGACTTGTTTTTGCTAACTGTATAGAGCTTCTCCACTTTGGCTGCAAAGAATATAATCAATCTGATTTCGTCAATGGCTTTAATTTAATATACCCATCTGCCTGACTATTCTTTAATTTCCTATTAATATCTCTTCTGAGATGTCAGGTCTCAGATGTATGGTTCCTTTCTACCAATGCCTCCCTCGAATTCCAGTATTTCCTGTTTCTTGGTAGCAAGATTATACATTCAGTTGCTTCCTACCTAAAACCTGAAATTCTTATTTCTCCTCTCTCCCCAATCAGTCTAAGACCCATAACTAATACATCTGACATGTTCACATTGCAATATTTAAAACCGATAACCAACAGTGACCTACTCTATAGCACAGAGAGCTCTACCCAATATTATTTAACAACTCAAATTTGAAAAGGAATAGGTACATGCATATGTATACTGAAGCACTTTGCTGTACACGTGAAACAAATAAGACATTGTTAATCAACTATGCTCCAATATAAAATAAAAAGTTAAAAAAAAATAAAGTAGGGTAAGAAAAAAGAGAGTGAAAAAATAAGTTTTGGCTTAAAACTCCATAATTTATCTTGCAGTAGTTTTCTTATATTGTATTCTACATTTACTAACCAAGAACACAGATCCAGCTCTTACTTTGCTAACACATAGCAAAAATAGTGTCACAATAATCTTCCCTTTTTAAAACTAGCATTATTTGTCTATTTCAAAGAGAGATTCCATGGTATTGTTAGTCACATCTGACTCTCTGTGCCCTCATGGACTGTAGCCCACCAGTCTCCTCTGTCCATGGGATTCTCCAGGCAAAAATACTGGAGTGGGTAGTCATTCCTTTTTCATGGGATCTTCCAGGCCTCGGGATTGAACGTGCATCTCCTTCACTGAAGACAGATTCTTTACTATCTGAATTACAACTTCTTTGCTAAAACAAAAAACACTACACCATGATCCAATGTGCCCCCTTCACAGTTAGGATAACTCAAAGTGTGTCAAACTCTATGCTGCATGGCTTATTCAACTCTCACTGTACTGGTCCCTGCTACATCTCACATACCCACATCATTTTTTTCTTCTCTGTCCTTTTCTTCCATCTTCCACCATATCATGCTCATTTCTTGATCAACATAAAACATGAATTCTTAAAACACTCTCCCCACTCCCAAATTCACTCATCTGGCCACTTCTCTTTAATCATGTCCCTGTTTAGAGGTCATCTTTTAAAATCGCATGATCTCTACCATGACCACCTTTTTAAAGAAGCGTTTCATGAAAAGTCACTCTGTGCAATGTTTCTGTTTTGTATTCTTTGTAGCACGTATGAAAAATTATTAACACCATATTTCAAAGTTAAATTTTTGGTTCACTCCCCTCTTCTAGAAGATAGATTCCAGCAGAGCAAGAGTTTCTGTCTTTCGTCACTTTCATTTTCACCTAGGATGGCTTCTGGCAGAGAAGAGAAAAAGATCCCCTGGAAAAGAGAAAAAACTTAGGATTTTTTTTTTTTAATTTTCCAGAATCATATGTATAAAACATGTGAACTAGGTGAAAGAAGATCACTTAATGATGTGTCTTCTACATGGTCATGACAATGTAGAAGGTCTGCTTCAGCATATTCCTGAGTTTCTAATTTCTGAGAAGATATCTGTATGCCTTCAAGTACCAAGAATAAAGTCCAGTGGCAGAGATAAAATCAGTTTGCAGAAATTATTATGATAGCATTCAACTGTGCTTGCTATCATCTCTCTAACTCTTTCTCAGTCAGTAAGAAAAACATAATTAATAGCTATGACAAAGTTTTTGACATCTTTTTGGAAGTTCCATGGTGAACAGTAGCAAAATCCAGAGATAATGTTTATTGCTGTTTCCTGAAGCTCAGACAATAAGAAAGTTAATTACTGACAACTGATTTGAAAGTTCATATTATCATGTGCTCCAAACTAGCTGATGGTATGGAAATATTTATCTTTTATGAAAATATCTTAAAGAGACAAACCAACTGAAGAAGTTGCCAGATTGGGCACTAGTTGATATTTTAAAGCTGTCTACTTGTTTAGTTAAACCTTAAACACTTTTAGTATGTATGTATGTCACTCATTTGTGTTCAACTCTTCGTGATTACATGGACTGTAGCCTGACAGACTCCTCTGTCCATGGAATTCTCCAGGCACTACTCTTTTCTCATATACTCCTAAAGGTCAGCTCCCTGACCAGGGATGGGTGTTAAGGCACCCATTAAAAATGTGTTCCAGGACAATATATAGCCAGAAGGCTAGAGAGTGACTATTCTAACCTCAATTTTCTATGGATACTCACATTACAATATAAACATCCTTACCAATCTGATTGCTATTTTCTTGGTTTATTTGTAGAAATTTGATATTTTATTAATCAATGAAAGGGATAAAAAAAAAAAAGCTCACATAGTTCCAAAACAGGGCTGTGAGGGCTGAAATACTTTATTGGGAATGTCAAATGATTGAAATAGTCATATATCCTCAACTGCAAGTAGTTATAATGGTAATAATAATAAAGTACTACTATTAATATGGGCTTCCTTTGTAGCTCAGTTAGGAGAAGGAAATGACAACCCACTCCAGTATTCTTGCCTGGAGAATCCCATGGACAGAGAAGCCTGGCAGATTATAGTCCATGGGGGGCAGGTTATAGTCGCAAGAGTCGGACACAACTTAGTGACTAAACCACCACCACCACTACTAATATGTATCCAGTACAATTATCAATATGTATAAAAACCTCATTTAAATGGCAAGAATTATATAACTCTGTGTGTGTGTATAATATAAGGGCTTCCCTAGTGGCTCAGATGGTGAAGAATCTACCAGCAATACAGGAGACCAGGGTTTTATCCCTGGTTTGGGAAGATCTTCTGGGAAAGGAAATGGCAACCCACTCCAGTATTCTTGCCTGGGAAATTTCATGGACAGAGGAGCCTGACTGGCTACAGTCCGTGGAGTCTCAAGAGTCAGACACTACTTACCAACAAAACCACCATAAAATATAAATTTATCAGAAACGTCTTGAAAATCCCCAAGTACAAAAGGAATTGATATTAAATTCTTTCATTTTCTGAAGAATGCTGGGTAAGTCTTCTATCAATTTAGCATTATCCACCAATGCCCTGTGTTCTCATTTTCCTCCTGACCAGCTTACATTCTACGGTTGCATCTCATGGAGGCCTAAAATGACCCCAACTTCCTTTTTCATTTTCCCCCCAATAATATGTAGTCAATAACATCACAGTCTTGCTTACACCTAACTGTCCAGAACTCCTGCTCAGATGCTCCACCTCAATTCACTTCAGGGCACTGCTGACGGGATTACACACGTCTGACAAGCTGCACTTTAAATAAACAATTCAGTCATATTGTTCAGCAAAACAGGAGCCCAGAATTTACAGAAATGTCATTGTCATGAAAGAGAAAAAGAAAAAAGAAGCTGAAGAACTTATTTCTATTCAAGGAGAATAAAAAGACATGACAAATAAAAGTTATGTGCAATCCTTGCTCAGATACTGAATCAAACAACAAGCCAAGGCTAACAAGTTCATTATTATAGTTAGATAAGTCTGAGTGCAGACTGCATATTAGATTGTAGTATTGTATAATTGGAGAAGGAAATGGATACCCATTCCAGTATTCTTTCTTGGAGAATTCCATGGACAGCAGAGTTTAGCAGGCTGCCATCCAGGAAGTCACAGTCAGACGTGAATGAGCACACACACACAAATGTATAAATATTATAAATACAATATATTGATGTGTGTTATTTATCAGATAATGTAAATATTACATTCCTGAGGGTAGTAATTATACTGTGATTATGCAGAAGAAGGTTCTTTTAAAATTGTCAAAAGGTTTACATAAGGAAAAGAGGGGTGAAAATTTAATCCACAAGCCATAGAAGGACATTGCTGAAGGACTGAGCAGAGGTGTCACTCAGAGCAAAAGAGAAAAAAGGTGGTGAAATGAACATGAGAGTCACTAAGAAAAGGCTGACCTGCTAGGACCCAGGTCCAGCAAGGCCTGCCCTTTCCTATCTGGATGAAGTAAGGGAGGGCGCCAGCTGAGGTCCTTTCAACTCCTGAAAGGTAAGGCGCTTCCTGGAGAGCCAATGTGTATTCTGAAGACACTGAACAAGGGGGATGTTGAGTGAGTCCTCACAGGCCATTCATAGCGCTGTTTTTCCACATGAGAGCTCCTAGAACATTTATAAAGCCCCAGAATTTAACAAAGCAGTTGTTAATTCTCAAGGCTATTGATAATCTTGTGAGTAATGTTGACTCTTTAGAATTCCCTAAGAACCGCATATTAACCAGAAAACGGGTGATTTTTATTTTATTTTTCTTAATTTCAGTTTTATTTATTTGTTTTACTCTACAATATTGTATTGGTTTTGCCATACATTGACATGAATCCACCATGGGTGTACATGTGTTCCCCATCCTGAACCCCCCTCCCACCCCCTTCCCTATCCCATACCTCTGGGTCATCCCCAGTGCACCGGCCCTGAGCACCCTGTATCATGCATCAAACCTGGACAGGCAATTCGTTCCACATGTGATAATTTACATGTTTCAATGTCATTCCCCATATCATCCCACCCTCACCCTCTCCCACAGAGTCCAAAAGACTGTTCTATACATCTGTGTCTCTTTTGCTGTCTCACATACAGGGTTATCATTGCCATCTTTCTAAATTCCACATATATGCATTAGTATACTGTATTGGTGTTTTTCTTTCTGGCTTACTTCACTTTGTATAATAGGCTCCAGTTTCATCCACCTCATTAGAACTGATTCAAATGTATTCTTTTTAATGGCTGAGTAATACTCCATTGTGTATATGTACCACAGCTTTCTTATTCATTCTTCTGCTGATGGACATCTAGGTTACTCCATATCCTGGCTATTATAAATGGTGTGGCGAAGAACATTGGGCTACACGTGTCTCTTTCAATTCTGGTTTCCTCGGTGTGTATGCCCAGCAGTGGGATTGCTGGGTCATATGGCAGTTCTATTTCCAGTTTTTAAGGAATCTCCATACTGTTCTACATAGTGGCTGTACTAGTTTGCATTCCCACCAACAGTGTAAGAGAGTTCCCTTTTCTCCACACCCTCTCCAGCATTTATTGATTGTAGATGTTTGGATAGCAGCCATTCTGACTGGCATGAAATGGTACCTTACTGTGGTTTTTATTTGCATTTCTCTGATAATGAGTGATGTTGAGCATCTTTTCATGTATTTGTTAGCCATCTGTATGTCTTCTTTGGAGAAATGTCTGTTTAGTTCTTTGGCCCATTTTTTGATTGGGTCGTTTATTTTTCTGGAATTGATCTGCAGGAGTTTCTTGTATATTTTTGAGATTAATACTTTGTCCGTTGCTTCATTTGCTATTATTTTCTCCCATTCTGAAGGCTGTCTTTTCACCTTGCTTATAGTTTCCTTTGTTGTGCAGGAACTTTTAATTTTAATTAGGTCCCATTTTTTTGCTTTCATTTCCAATATTCTGGGAGGTGGGTCATAGAGGATCCTGCTGTGGTTTATGTCAGAGAGTGTTTTGCCTACGTTTTCCTCTAGGAGTTTTTTAGTTTCTGGTATTACATTTAGATCTTTAATCCATTTTGAGTTTATTTTTGTGTATGCTGTTAGAAAGTGTTCTAGTTTAATTCTTTTGCAATGGTTGACCATTTTTCCTAGCAAGAGTTGTTAAAGATATTGTCTTTTCTCCATTGTATATTCTTGCCTCCTTTGTCAAAGATAAGGTGTCCATAGGTGCATGGATTTATCTCTGGGCTTTCTATTTTGTTCCATTGATCTATACTTCTGTCTTTGTGCCAGTACCATACTGTCTTGATGACTGTGGCTTTGTAGTAGAGACTGAAGTCCAGCAGGTTGATTCCTCCAAAGATTGCTTTGGTTATTCGAGGTTTTTGTATTTCCATACAAATTATGAAATTATTTGTTCTAGTTCTCTGAAAAATACCGTTGGTAGCTTGATAGGGATTGCATTGAATCTATAGATTGCTTTGGGTAGTATGCTCATTTTCACTATATTGATTCTTTTGATCCATGAACATGGTATATTTCTCCATCTATTTGTGTCCTCTTTGATTTCTTTCACCAGTGTTTTATAGTTTTCTATATACAGGTCCTTTGTTTCTTTAGGTAGATATATTCCTAAGTATTTTATTCTTTTCATTGCAATGGTGAATGGAATTGTTTCCTTCATTTCTCTTTCTGTTTTCTCATTGTTAGTGTATAGGAATGCAAGGGATTTCTGTGTGTTGATTTTATATCCTTCTACTTTACTATATTCATTGATTAGCTTTAGTAATTTTCTGGTGGAGCCTTTAGGGTTTTCTATATAGAGGATCATGTCATCTACAAACAGTGAGAGTTTTACTTCTTTTCCAATCTGGATTCCTTTTATTTCTTTTTCTTCTGTGATTGCTGTGGTCCAAACTTCCAAAACTATGTTGAATAGTAGTGGTGAGAGTGGGCACCCTTGTCTTTTTCCTGACTTAAGGGGAAATGCTTTCAATTTTTCACCATTGAAGCTATGTATGAGGCCACCATCACCCTAATACCAAAACCTGACAAAGATGAGAAAGTTTATAGTCTGCATAAAAATCACCTGTTTTGTCATATATAGCTTTTATTATGTTGAGGTATGTTCCTTAGCGACTGAACTGAACTGAACTGAACTGAACTGATGTTCCTTCTATTCCTACTTTCTGGAAGATTTTAATCATAAATGGATGTTGAATTTTGTCAAAAGCTTTCTCTGCATCTACTGAGATAATCAAATGGTTTTTATTTTTCAATTTGTTAATGTGGTGTATTACATTGATTGATTAGTGGATATTGAAGAATCTTTGCATCCTTGGGATAAAGCCCACTTGGTCATGATGTATGATCTTTTAAATATGTCGTTGGATTCTGTTTACTAGAATTTTGTTGAGGATTTTTTGCATCTATGTTCATCAGTGATATTGGCCTGTAGTTTTTTGTGTATGTTTTCCAGTGTGTATAGGGATGACTATTTTCAGGAAGAAAAATATAACCCATATTAACTTGAGAACTATCACAAAACCATATAGAAAAAAATAAATTAGATCTATGAAAAAATGAATTAGATCTATGAGAAACGGAAAGGAGATCCAACCAGTCCATTCCAAAGGAGATCAGTCCTAAATGTTCCTTAGAAGGACTGATGCTAAAGCTGAAACTCCAATACTTTGACCACCTCATGCGAAGAGTTGACTCACTGGAAAAGATTCTGATGCTGGGAGGGATTGGGGACAGGAGGAGAAGGGGATGACAGAGAATGAGATGGCTGGATGGCATCACCGACTCGATGGACATGAGTTTGAGTGAACTCCGGGATTTGGTAATGGACAGGGAGGCCTGGCGTGCTGTGATTCATGGGGTCGCAAAGAGTCAGACACGACTGAGTGACTGAACTGAACTGAACTGATATTGCATTTGGGCTTCCCAGGTAGTTCAGTGGTAAAAATCTGCCTGTCATTGCAGGAGATTCAAGCTCCATTCCTGGGTCAGGAACACCTCTTGGAAATGGTAACCTATTCCAATATCCTTGCTTGGCAAATCCCATGGAGAGAGGAACCTAGTGAGTTACAGTACATGGGGTCACAAAAGAGTTGGACTTAGTTTAATGACTAAGCAAGAACAAAATTTTGCTTTTCCTATGACTTTTAGCACAATGCTTGGGATGTATTTCATGCTGTATGGCTATTTATTATTACAATGTATTACTTTTAGATTAACTTCTGATTACCCATAGTGTATTTATATAGAATGATATTTTCCCAGTTAGTAGGGCAGGGGCCAACTTCATTTTCCATATAAAAAAATTAATAGAAATTTTAAATAGCATACTTATAACCTCACTTCTTTGGAGAAGAAAATGACATTTCTTGCCTGAAAAATCCGATGGACAGAGGATGTTACTGTACTTTCATGTCTTAAATTACTCACTTCACACAAATCTTGGTTATTGGCTAACAGAATAAACACCTCCTGAGGGTAGGTGCTTCTGTATCACTAGCACCTAGAAATACGCCCAGTGAGAACAAAAGCTAAAGAGAGAGAAAGAATGTTGTTTAGTCACTAAGTTATGTCAGACTCTTTGCGACCCTGTGGACTACAGCCCACCAGGCTCCTCTGTCCATGGGATTGCCCAAGCAAAAATACTTGACTAGATTGCCATTTCCTTCTCCAGGAGATCTCCCCAACCCAAGGATCTAACTCACATCTTCCATGTTGGCCGGATGATTCTTTACCACTGAGCCACTAGGGAAGCTCAGAGAAATAATAAAAAAAAAAAAAAAAAAAGAGAGAGAATGGTAAGGAAAGGAAGCAAGGCTAAATATAAACTAAAATATGCCTAGAATTCTTTTTCCCAAGGGGGAAAAGATATGCAGTTTGCCCGGTGTATTTAAGTATAGCTTTATCTTCTTATCCGAAAGTCTTTTGCTAGCCTTAAAAACCCCTAGGTACTTCTTTATTTTCCATTATAGTCCACTGTGAAGTACTTTCCTTACTCTGTAGTGAATTTGAATTAAAGTGCCATATGCTGTTCTGAAGAGCTTGTGTCTATAAAGTATTCATTGCAATTATGGGCACCCTTTTCAAATTCTTGTTGCTGCTGTGTAGTAGAAAAAGAGGCAAATAAAATCAATGTTATTGTGAGTGTGAGTGTGCATGCATGTGAGTATACTTTACTGACCTGTATCTGTACCTTTGCATATGATTAATATTTTATGCTTTAGAACTGTGCATTCAAGTGGATATATCTCTCCTTTGCTCCTTTGCTTTTAGCTTCTCTTCTTTTCTCAGCCATCGGTAAGGCCTCCTCAGACAACCATTTTGCCTTTTTGCATTTCTTTTTATTGGTAATGGCCTTGATAATTGCCTCCTGTAGAATGTCTTGAACCTCCATCCATAGTTCTTCAGGCACTCTGTCTATCAGATCTAATCCCTTGAATTTGTTTGTCACTTCCACTGTATAATAGTAGGGGATTTGATTTAGGTCATACCTGAATGGTCTAGTGGCTTTACCTACTTTCTTCAATTTAAATCTGAATTTTTCAATCAAGAGTTCATGGTCTAAGCCACAGTCAGCTCCCAGTATTTGTGGTTTTTTTTTTTCTCTGATTGTATAGAACTTCTCCATCTTTGGCTGCAAAGAATATAATAAATCTGATTTTGGTATTGTTCATTTGGTCATGTCCATGTGTAGATTCTTCTCCTGTGCTGTTGGAAGAGGGTGTTTGCTATGACCAGTGCGTTCTCTTGGCAAAACTCTGTTAGGCTTTGCCCTGCTTTGTTTTGTACTCCAAGGCCAAATTTGCTGTTACTCCAAGTATCTCTTGGCTTCCTACCTGATGCTGGGAAAGATCGAAGGCAGGTGGAGAAGGAGATGACAGAAGACGAGATGGTTGAATGGCATCACTGATTCTGTTGGCAGGAGTTTGAGCAAGCTCTGGGAGATGATGGACAGGGAAGCCTGGTGTGCTGCAGTCCATGGGGTCTCAAAGAGTCAAACACGACTTAGTGCCTGAACAACAACAGTCCAAGGATGAGTATAAAGAAAACTTGAGGATTTAGTAAATCTGACAGCCAAATAAACTTGTTTAGATAGTTGTGGCCCATGGGCTTTATTTGCCCATGGTATGTGAAATCTGGATGAGGGATGGAACCCGTGTCTCCTGCATTGGATTCTTATCTACTGTACCACCAGGAAGTCCTAAGCTAAACTTTTGAGTATTGATGAAACCAACAGAAGAAATCCCAGCATTGTGAAACTGAGTCTATTCCTACCAGCTCCCAACTCCATGCTATAACACACTTCTATAATTTGAGAATTCTAATTCCATGTAAAATAATCACCACACTGTGATTTCTGGGCCTAGTGGAGGCAGGATGGGACTTCTGAAATATTGCAGTTTGTGTGATAGGTGATGTGACCCATACCTTTTACAGGCTAAAGTCAGGGATGAGGGACCTCCATTTCCAGGGACACCCAGGCACTTCTCATCCTAGAACTCCCCTGTCAGCCCACTGGATCGAGCTTCCTCTGGGAAGAGGGAAAAAAAGTGGCTACTTCTTATATAATAGATAGTGAAGGTGGTTCTCCTTGTTACTGAAGAACAAAAGAGAAGTTATTTAATCCAGAACAGATGTTTGGTCCAGGATAGGACTATGAGAAAGTAGGGTAGTTGTGTAGGTTTGCAGATAGGAGTAAATCAAAGGGAGAAAGTTGCCTTGGTCTACGAACTTGTGAATGTCTGGAAAGCTTCTCTAATTGTGTTCAAATTAAAAAAAAAACCTACAAAAGAAATAAAAGAAGCACCTGTCCTAAAATTTTCAGATTATAGCATGTAATTACCATTGACATTCACACCAGAAGTATTATTCACAGATAGAACTTGTTTACTTTGGAAACAGGACAGTGTATATGGAATCTGATGTGGAGAAAATATTTCAGAGATATACAAAAGGTATTAAGGATTGTAATGTTTACCATAAGTGAAGTACTCAACATCATAATTATATACATATGAATATTCCCAAAATCGTCATTGAAAATAGACTCATCTTTCCTTGCGTGCTGGCTTCTGTGTGTGTTTGTGTGTGTATGGATTTTACACATTATCATATATTGAATATCCTAGTCGGGCTACTCTCAAATTCCATTAGTTTTATCTTTCTATATAGCCAACACTTAAGAAAATGTCTTAATGTACACAGTTAATTTGAACATAATAACCCCTTCAAGAAAATAAAAATCTATATAAAAAATAGAAGCCATGTTTAAGGCTATCTTCCAGATATAACCATTGTTAATTTATTTTCTCTTTTCCTTTTGGTCAAGCTCATACACAGTGCCAGGTGCATTTTATGAGAAACTGACATGCCAGTTTTCATGAATATATTACAAAATATCAATCACATTTCTAGGCATAAAGTTCCAAATACTATGAATCCCCACAGAATAAAATTTTGTCAAAAAATAATTAATTTTGAAGTTGTCAGACTTAACAAATTGCAAAATGTTTTTTATACTGTTGCAACATGATATCACTACTTAAGTAGAATAGAGAAATATCTGACAGACTTTATTAATATAAGCTTTGAATTATGAAAGTTTTGAATTGAGCCAAGTATTTGGTTTTACATCTCACCACATTCCTGGGTGTATTTCCGTCTGTGCTTACATATGAGTGCTTGCATGCTAAGTCACTTCAGTTATGTCTGACTCACCAGGCTCCTCTGTCCATGGGATTCTCCAGGCAAGAATTCTGGAGTGGGTTACCATTTCCTTCTCCAGTTGTTTACTTATATAGATAATGAGCTCACTCAGTCAAATCTCTCTGAAGTTTCCATGAGACTTTCCAGGTTTTTAATTTGGAGTTGAGAATGTGAGTATAATAGATGTTGGTTTTTGTTTGTTTTTAAACTGTGATTATTACACAAATCACATGAACTGTTACATCAGTTCAGTTCAGTTGCTCAGTCATGTCCAACTCTTTGCAAACCCACAAGCTGGAGCACGCCAGGCCTCCCTGTCCAACACCAACTCCCAGAGCCCACCCAAACTCATGTCCAGAACTGTTATATATATTTAGCTAAGTGAAATGTTTATACAATATTTGTGAAATGATACTTTTTCCAGAAATTCTGCTTCTTTATATTTATCACTTATCATGGAGAATATAGGGTGATTTGTCCACTGAACTTGCCTGAAGTGGTTTAATAGAGTTGTGATTTTAGATGGCTCTATGGTCCACTGTTTATGCCCCACTGGAGGTAGTAAATGGTCTCAAAACATGATTTACAAAAACCACCTGTTAGTGAGCAAAAAGCTTGACTGTGAGTTCCTAGTAAACATTTAGGAAAAATAATGAGCTATACTGATGGCAACCCACTCCAGTGTTCTTGCCTGGAGAATCCCAGGGACGGGGGACCCTGGTGGGCTTCTGTCTATGGGGTCACACAGAGTCGGACACGACTGAAGTGACGCAGCAGCAGCAGCAGCATACTTTGTTGCACTCTATTGCTTAGACATGTGACCAAATCCTATCATTAACTGATGGTTGAAAACTGTGTGATGTCTACATGTTGGGTAATAGGGAAATAC
The DNA here is from genome assembly GCF_049115385.1 of Moschus berezovskii. Taxonomy (NCBI): domain Eukaryota; kingdom Metazoa; phylum Chordata; class Mammalia; order Artiodactyla; family Moschidae; genus Moschus; species Moschus berezovskii. The sequence goes on along the minus strand of NC_142477.1, from coordinate 22,943,452 downwards.
ACACACAAGCTCTTCAAGTGGACTTGGTTTCTATGTTCTCAAATATGCTTCCTTATTATATTTGTGGAAATATATATGTGGAAAATTCTGAAAGAGATGGGAATACCAGACCACCTGACCTGCCTCTTGAGAAACCTGTATGCAGGTTAGGAAGCAACAGTTAGAACTGGACATGGAACAACAGACTGGTTCCAAATAGGAAAAGGTGTGCGTCAAGGTTGTATATTGTCACTCTGCTTATTTAACTTACATGCAGAGTACATCATGAGGAACTCTGGGCTGAAAGAAGCACAAGCTGGAATCAAGATTGCCGGAAGAAATATCAATAACCTCAGATATGCAGATGACACCACCCTTATGGCAGAAAGTGAAGAGGAACTCAAAAGCCTCTTGATGAAAGTGAAAGAGGAGAGTGAAATGCGGGGATGACCCAGAGGGAGGATAAAGGGAGGAGGGAGGTGGGAGGGGGGTTCAGGAGGGAGAACTTATGTAAACCTGGGGCGAATTCATGTCAATGTATGGCAAAACCAACCAATATAATATTGTAAAATAATTTGCCTCCAATAAAAAATAAATTAATTACCAAAAAAAAAAAGTAAGGAAAAAAAAAATGTTGGCTTGAAGCTCAACATTCAGAAAACTAAGATCATGGCCTCTGATCCTATCACTTCATGGGAAATAGATGAAGAAACAGTGGAAATAATGTCAGACTTCATTTTTGGGGGCTCCAAAATCACTGCGGATGCTGATTGCAGCCATGAAATTAAAAGACGCTTACTCCTTAGAAGGAAAGTTATGACCAACCTAGATAGCATATTAAAAAGCAGAGACATTACTTTGCCAACCAAGGTCCCTCTAGTCAAGGCTATGGTTTTCCCAGTGGTCATGTATGGATGTGAGAGTTGGACTGTGAAGAAAGCTGAGTGCCAAAGATGCTTTTGAACTGTGGTGTTGGAGAAGACTCTTGAGATTCCCTTGTACTGCAAGGAGATCCAACCAGTCCATTCTAAAGGAGATCAGTCCTGGGTGTTCATTGGAAGGACTGATGCTAAAGCTGAAACTCCAATACTTTGGCCACCTCATGAGGAGAGTTGACTCACTGGAAAAGACTCTGATGCTGGGAGGGATTGGGGGCAGGAGGAGAAGGGGACGACAGAGAATGAAATGGCTGGATGGCATCACTGACTCAATGGAGATGGGTTTGAGTGAACTCCGGCAGTTGGTGATGGACAGGGAGGCCTGGTGTGCTGTGATTCATGGGGTTGCAAAGAGTCAGACACAACTGAGCGACTGAACTGAACTGAACTGATTATATTTAAATATATTTGTACATTTATATTTTATATATGATAGTATATATGATATATATGTATATACATGTATGTGTGTTAGTGAGCACTCATTCATGTCCAACTCTTAGCCACTCTATGAACTATAGCTTGCCAGGCTCCCCTGTCCATGGGATTCTCTAGCAAGAGTACTGGAGTGGGTTGCCATACCTTCCCCCAGGGATGCCTTCCTCAACCAGGATTCGAACCCACGTCCCCTGCAACTCCTATACTTCAGGTAGATTCCTTACTGCTGAGCCACCAGGAAAGTCCTATTCAAAGAAGTATACCTCGGCTTAAAGAAGTATACCTCGGCTTAAAGAAGTAAGTCTTACTGAAATTGGACAAGATCTCAATCTGTGTCATTATCTGTTATTTTCATCTAACAGTTTGTCATAAGCAATTCTTTTCTTTCTTTCTTTCTGGTTGGGTTTGGTCTTTGTTGCTACAAGGGGTGTCTCTTGTTGCCACAAGAAGGAGCTATTCTCTAGTTTTAGTGCGTGAGCTTCTCACGGTAATGGCTTCTCTTCCATGGAATTCTCCCGGCCACAATACTAGAGTGGGTAGCCTTTCCCTTCTCCAGGGGATTTTACCCAACTCAGGGATTGAACCCAGGTCTCCTGCATTACAGGTGGGTTCTTTACCAGCTGAGCCACAAGGGAAGCCCAAGAATACTGGAGTGCGTAGCCTATCCCTTCTCCAGCGGATATTCCTGACCCAGGAATCAAACCAGCGTCTCCTGCATTGCAGGTGGATTCTTTACTAACTGAGCTATTAGTGAGCCACTAGGGCTGCCCTCTTGAGCATTTTCTTCTGTCATTAAATAATCTGTGATAACATGATTTTTATGACTAACACTACTACTAGTACTTCTACTACTACTACTAACTACCACCATCACTACTGCTAGTACTACTACCTCTACCAGCAAGTGAGAGTGAGTCCTTCTCATTTTAGGACAAAGAGACTGAGGCATAAAAAGGATGTGCAGTTCATCAAGGTCACATACAAGTAGCAAATTCCGGGTTTTAGTCCATATTATCTAACTCCAGAACTTTCTCTAATAATCACCCTAACAATGTTTCACGAGTGACTTCATAAAATTCTACCTTGAAACTTATGGTTTTCTTATTGGAAATGAAACTAAGTTAATGAAGATTTATTATCTAGCATCATAAGCCTTATTGCTATTATATTTTTAATATGTTACTTTATGGATTATTTTAAAATAGTAAATGCTTACACCATGCTGAATGCTATTAATATTTTTTTATGAAAATCATGCAGGTGGTGGTTGTATATATTTTTAAAATCATTATTAAAATGACATCAGTTTCAGACTAAACAATTTAAGTTAGAAAAATTTATTACTGAAAAAAAGAACAGGAAATGTAGAGGCAAAAAATTTAATAAAGAAAATTCAAGAGAAGAGCTGGAAATAAAATAGGTAAAAAATCACATCCTTTATACACGTTAGGTTTTGAGCCCACACAGGTCTTGCCTCATTTTGTATCTTAACAAAACACACATTTTGATGATGTTTCTTGATTTTTTAAAGAAGAATTTATTATTAGAAACAAATTTTGCCCAGTGATTTTATGTCTGAACCCTCATTATTCAAAAGATAAAAGGGCATAAAAATGTTCAAATGAGTAGACACCTTTATTAAGAATAAAGTATAACTGTAACTCCCGAGATTTTAAGAATAATTTAACATTTTCTTTCTTCACATGTACATATGCAAAAAGCCAGAGATAATTTGTAACTGCAGCTCATATGTTCTTTTAAATATTTTATTATTAACACCTTCATTAATTTTGTGCATATTTCTCTTTCTTGTATTCATTTTAATTTTTTCAGACTTAATTTTAATTTCTCCAGATAATTCTTAATTTTATCATGCCAGTTACAGTTATACTGATTTTTGAAGTTTCTTCGAATTCTTTCAGAATAGATGGCATATAAGTTAACATTTAGCCTTGGTGAGGTGCAATCAGCCATTGTCTCAGTTCAGAAAGTCTCAAGAATCTTTAATTCAGCTTACACTAGTTTCAGGTTTACGTATGAGTTCACATATGAATTCCCATCACTAGTTTTAGTTTTTCAAGATTTAAATCTCTTTTGCTGTTGTTTTTTAGTTACTAAGTCATGCCTGACTCTTTTCCAATCCCATGGACTATAACACGCCAGGATCCTCTGTACATGGGATTTCCCAGGCAAGAATACTGGAGTGCGTTGCCATTTCCTTCTTCAGCAGATCGTCCAGACCCAGGGAAGATCTTCAGGAGATCTTTAAACCTGCATCTCCCCCATTGGTAGGTGTATTCTTTACCACTGAGCCACCAGGGAAGCCCACAAATTTATTTTCCTTGACAATAAAGTGACCCTGTGTGAAGCAGCATGTGTTCTAAAGGTGAGAAAAATAGTAGGACAGGCATCTTTAACTCTGTAGATATAGCTGATGAGCTATTGATGTTTACAAAAGAAGCATTAATGGAAGAGGCACCTAACTCAGTCCTTGAATTTTGACAGTGGGTCTCTTCTGTTGGAATAATATTTGTGAGATTTATGCATTTTGCCTCAACCACCACTTTGCTTCCAGGCTACCAAATGTTAAGCACTATCTGAATATTTGCAGTTCTTTCTTCTTTTGATGATGTCTTTTGTTAGCTCTCAGACTCTATGCTCCATACTATCTTGAGGGTAAACCCTTTATTTCATCTCTTCACTGTTCTCTCTCATTTTTTTTTTTTTTTTACAGCATTCTTAGTAATAGTCATAGCTCACCTGATGTGAAGAACTGACTCATTTGAAAAGACCCTGATGCTGGGAAAGATTGAGGGATGACAGAGAATGAGATGGTTGGATGGCATTGCTGACTCAATGGACATGAGTTTGGGTAAAATCCAGGAGTTGGTGATGGACAGGGAGGCCTGGTGTGCTATGGTTCATTGGGTTGCAAAGAGTCAGACACGACTGAGCGACTGAATTGAACTGAATTCAAGGATAGAAAATTGGCAAAAATCAGCACGATAAAATCTTTCTGAAGTTGGCTGTGAACTATTTTATTTATTTTTTCCATTCTTTTGTCTTACTGAGATATAATTGGCAAATCAGTTCAGTTCAGTTCAGTCCCTCAGTCGTGTCCGACTCTTTGCGACGCCAGGCCTCTCTGTCCATCACCAACTCCCGGAGTTCACTCAAACTCATGTCCACAGAGTCAGTTATGCCATCCAGCCATCTCATTCTCTGTCGTCCCCTTCTCCTCCCGCCCCCAACCTTTCGTAGCATCAGAGTCTTTTCCAGTGAGTCAACTCGTCGCATGAGGTGGTCAAAGTATTGGAGTTTCAGCTTTAGCATCAGTCCTTCCAGTGAACATCCAGGATTGATCTCCTTTAGAATGGACTGGTTGGATCTCCTTGCAGTCCAAAGGACTCTCAAGAGTCTTCTCCAGCACCACAGTTCAAAAGCATCAGTTCTTCGGTGATCAGCTTTCTTCACATAGCATTGTGTAAATTTAAGGTTTCAATATGCTGATTTGACACACTTCCAAATTGCATATGATTTCTACCATTGTTGTTGTTGTTGTTGAGTCGCTAAGTTGTATCCAGTTCTTTGTGGTCACGTGGACTGCAGCATGCCAGGCTTCCTTTTCCTTCACCATCTCTGGAGTTTGCTCAGACTCATGTCCTTATATTTGGTGATGCCATCCAACCATCTTATCCTCTCTCTGCCGCTCCCTTCTCATGCCCTCAAACTTTCCCATCACGAGGGTCTTTTCCATTGAACCACGGCATTAACACCACCATCATATTACATAATTATAATTTTTGTGATAATTGATAGGACACTTAATATTTAGTCTTTCCTGTATCTAATACAGTGTGTGTGTGTTAAGTCACTTCAGTTGTGTCCAACTCCTTGCAACCCCATGGACCGCAGCCTGCCAGGCTCCTCTGTTCATGGGATTCTCAAGGCAATGCTGGAGTGGAATGCCATGCCCTCCTCCATGAGATCTTCCCAATCCAGGAATTGAACATGTGTCTCACGTTTCATGCATTGGCAGGTGTGTTCTTTATCTCTAGTGTCACCTGGGAAGCCCAATATAACATGGAATCAAGTATAATCACAATGTTGTGATCAGATTCCCAGAACCTATTCATTGTCTAACTGCAATTTTGTACTCTTTAACCAACATCTTCCCAATTCCCCGACCTCTCAGCACCTGGTAACCACTATGTTACTCTGTGTTTTTATGAGTTTGCCTTCTTGGATTCTACATGTGCTATGGTATCACACATCCATGTTGTCACAAATGGCAGGTTTTTTTTTTCTCTTTCATGACTGGCTATGTGTGTGTGTATGAGATAAAGAGACAGAGTGAGAGAGATATTCTTTATCCGTCATGCCTTGATGGGCATTTAGGTTGTTTTCATAACTTGGCTATTATGAATAACGCTTCAATTACTATTGTCATCTCGTGATCATGAGGTAAGAAAACAGAATAAATTCAAGGAACTGAGGAGGCTAACCATAAAACGGGAAAGAAAAAAAAAAGTTGTTAAAATAGTTTAATCAAATCTACAAAATATGTTTACAACATTTAAATATTAATTGGTCTATAGAATAGAGAGAGGCTTCCCTGATAGCTCAGTTGGTAAAGAATCCACCTGTGATGCAGGAGACCCAAGTTCAATTCCTGGGTCAGGAAGATCCGATTGAGAAGGGATAAGCTACCCCCTCTAGTATTCTTGGGCTTCCCTGGTGGATCAGCTGATAAATAATCTGCCTGCATTGTGGGAGACCAGGGTTCAATCCCTGAGTTGGGAAAACCCCTGGAGAAGGGAAAGGTTACCCACTCCAATATTCTAACCTAAAGAATTGTATGACTGTATAGTTCATGGCGGAGAAGGCAATGGCACCCCACTCCAGTACTCTTGCCTGGAGAATCCCATGGATGGAGGAGCCTGGTAGGCTGAAGTCCATGGGGTCGCGAAGAGTCAGACATGACTGAGCTGCTTTCACTTTCACAGTAGAGATAATATTTCCTTATATTAAATATTTGACTGTTTTTAAGATATTTTATATTAATTTTTTGGTTATTTTAATCTCAAAATTTTTGTTTGTTTAACAACCTCTAAATCTAAATTGTTAGTGACCAGAAAACTTGCTTCTCTTACTATTTAACTCTAGAATTTAGTAGGAAGAGATAATTAAATGTATTTATATTCCTATAGAAATAAATAATGGGAGAAAAAGAACATATAATTCACTAGATCAATACAGTTTGAGTGGACCATATTTCACAATGCTTTCATTTGTCACTATAAAGCAACAATCATCTTCTAATACCACCTCATTTTTATTTACCATTCAAACTTGAATATTGTGAAATTCAAGTGATATATGGATGTGTTCATTTGGAAAGTACAACAATGAGACTCCATTTTCTGAATAATAAAGACTTATTTTTTTCTTTTGCATGTACTATACAGCCTTTGTAAACCTTAGAATGTTATCATATCCCTGTGCTTTGCTCAAGCATAATTCCCATTTACTTTGTGATAAACTAGAACAAACTTTAATGTTCCATACATTCCTTGAATAAGGAATGTTGGCTGGATATTTGTGTTTTAAGACACATAAACACTACAGATATAGAATTTCTTATGCTCAGTGGAGTTGAATTGAGTGATTATAGAAAACCAGGAATCTAAAACTTATAATAAAAATACCTTTGTAAAGTGTATTAAGCTGATTTGTTCTCATGATTGCATCATTGATCACATATTATCACTCTCTCATCCATCTAATGACAAAGAACAGGCACCAAATGCAGTCATTAATATAAAAATATTCCTGCTTATAAAACATTTCAGGATCTGCTATGTGAAAAGAATGAATTACAATAGAATTCTCACAGGGCTGTCTTATGGCAATCATGGATCAAATGCAAGCACAGGAAACAGCACATTCACTATTTGTATTAACATGCTGACACAGATCTTTACTTAGAGTTGAACACTGCTTTCTAGCTGCTCCTACTGCCCCATACAGAATGCTTTAGGGCAAAACTATGGGATCAGTTCAGTTCAGTTCAGTTCAGTCGCTCAGTCGTGTCCGACTCTCCGCGACCCCATGAATCACAGCACGCCAGGCCTCCCTGTCCATCACCAACTCCCGGAGTACACTCAAACTCATGTCCACAGAGTCGGTGAGATATATTAGTGTTAATGGACAAATCAGAGATGGGATAGGCACTGGATTGATTCCCTTAAGTCTATCACATCTAAAAAATAAACTTTATTGTTAAACAGAAATTGCAAAGTAACAATAAAATCAATGAAAAATAGCCAGCATATGGTTGTATAATGCAATATAAAAATATATTAAATAGGTATTGCTCTTGTTTTTAAAGAGCATTTAAAATATAAAAACATAAGTGAATTTTAGTGTTATTTTTTCTTTCCAGCTTTATTGAGATATAATTGATTTACAGTGCTGTACACACTTAAGGGTTTGACTTACATACATCATGAAACTTGTACAACTATGATTTATTTATGTATTTTTATTAATTACTACATTTTAGGGATGAAGGAATTGAGTGTAGCAGAGTTGTTTCACTTTCACTTTTCACTTTCACACATTGGAGAAGGAAATGGCAACCCACTCCAGTGTTCTTGCCTGGAGAATCCTAGGGAAGGTGGAGCCTGGTGGGCTTCCGTCTATGGGGTCACACAGAGTCGGACACACTGAAGTGACTTAGCAGTAGCAGCAGCAGAGTTGTTCATCCAGGATTACATGGCAGATATTTTACCTAGGTCTCTGGTTGGATTCAAAAGCTGTGACCTAGACAATACTCAAACTTCATGAAAGCTAGAAAAATTGTGTGTGTTCTGTTTTGAAGAAGAAACCCTTCTTCCTTCCTCTATGTTTTCTCTTCTACTTTTGAAATTTGAATTATTTTATTCCTTTCTTTCAGGAAATTGTATTAAGCCAACATGTTTATTTTGTTTCATCACTGTTCTGGGTGCTAGGAAAAGGGCAGTGAAAAATAAAATAAACTCAGAGACTCTGTTTTTTCATCAAAGTGGAAGAAGTATTTCATTCTTTTCAGTCTCATCTTCAGATAGGAAGATTAAAAATTAATAATGTCCCAAGTTGTTTAATTTTGTATTTATAACATATTGAAAAGTGATTTTCTGTTTTACTATTGAGTGCATTTTGGTATTTATTCAATGGTTTTAGAAGACGCAGGTTAAGAAATCAAAGATCCAATCTCGAAGTAAAAACATTCCCCACGGGCATCTATCTTATTTACAACACAGCAGCCAGTGAGTTATATGGTTGCTAGAATTTTTTGTTGTCATGTGAAACTTCCCATTCTTATCTTTCTTTCCCAAGCGTGGACTGTAAATGTTCAAGCATTTGGAAAGCTTGTTAGGTAAAGAGATAACTCTACATTTAATGTTCAACTTGTGGCCTATTACTTTAGAAAATTTCTGAAAAATATGGATAAAGCACATTGGCCCACATTAATAGCTGTAGTTGAAGATTTAGTATCATTTTTTGTAGTTATTTATAAGCTTTTGGCGACTGCTTTTCTCCGTCTCATTTTCTTTACGTTACTTCTAGAAGACTGCATTATTTTTAAAATTTTTCCTTCAAAGTTTCATTCAGCCTTTGACAGCTCATCTCTAATTTTTAGATTCCTTCTTTTTTTTTAGGTAATTATTTTTTATTGGAGGCAAATTATTTTACAATATTATATTGGTTGGTTTTGCAATACATTGATATGAATTTGCCCCGGGTTTACATAAGTTCCCCCTCCTGAACCCCCCTCCCACCTCCCTCCTCCCTTTATCCTCCCTCTGGATCATCCCCGCATGCCAGCCCCGAGCATCCTATAACATGCATTGACCCTGAACTAGTGATTCGTTTCACATATGATAACATACGTGTTTCAATGCCATTCTCCCAAATCATCCCACCCTCACCCTCTCCCATAGAGTCCCAAAGGCTGTTCTATACATCTGTGTCTCTTTTGCTGTCTCGTATACAGGGTTATCATTTGCATCTTTCTAAATTCCATATATATGTGTTAGTATACTGTATTGGTGTTTTTCTTTCTGGCTTACTTCACTCTGTATGATAGGCTCCAGTTTCATCCACCTCATTAGAACTGATTCAAATGTATTCTTTTTAATGGCTGAATAATACTCCATTGTGTATATGTACCAAAGCTTTCTTATCCATTTGTCTGCAGATGGACATCTAGGTTGCTTCCATGTCCTGGCTATTATAAACAGTGCTGCAATGAACATTGGAGTACACGTGTCTCTTTCAATTCTGGTTTCCTCGGTGTGTATGCCCAGGAGTGCGATTGCTGGATCATATGGCAGTTCTATTTCCAATTTTTTGAGGAATCTCCACACTGTTCTCCATAGTGACTGTACTAGTTTGCATTCCCACCAACAGTGTAAGAGGGTTCCTTTCTCTCCACATCCTCTCCAGCATTTATTGCATGTAGACTTTTGGATAGCAGCCATTCTGACTGGTGTGAAATGGTATCTCATTGTGGTTTTGATTTGCATCTCTCTGATTATGAGGGATGTTGAGCATTTTTTCATGTGTTTGTTAGCCATCTTTATGTCTTCTTTGGAGAAATGTCTGTTTAGTTCTTTGGCCCATTTTTTGATTGGGTCATTTATTTTTCTGGAATTGAGCTGCAGGAGCTGCTTGTATAATTTGGAGATTAATCCTTTATCAGTTGCTTCATTTGCTATTATTTTCTCCCATTCTGAAGGCTGTCTTTTCACCTTACTTATAGTTTCCTTTGCTGTGCAGAAGCTTTTGATTTTAATTAGGTCCAATTTGTTTATTTTTGCTTTTATTTCCAATGTTCTGGGAGGTGGGTCATGGAGGATCCTGCTGTGATTTATGTCGGAGAGTGTTTTGCCTACGTTCTCCTCTAGGAGTTTTATAGTTTCTGGTCTTACATTTAGCTCTCTAATCCATTTTGAGTTTCTTTTGGTGTATTGTGTTAGGAAGTGTTCTAGTTTCATTCTTTTACAAGTGGCTGACCAGTTTTCCCAGCACCACTTGTTAAAGAGACTGTCTTTTCTCCATTTGATATTCTTGCCTCCTTTGTCAAAGATGAGGTGTCCATAGATGCGTGGATTTATCTCTGGGCTTTCTATTTTGTTCCATTGATCTATATTTCTGTCTTTATGCCAGTACCATACTGTCTTGATGACTGTGGCTTTGTAGTAGAGCCTGAAGTCCGGCAGGTTAATTCCCCCAGTTCCATTTTTCTTCCTCAAGATTGCTTTGGCTATTCGAGGTTTTTTGTATTTCCATACAAATTGTGAGATTATTTGTTCTAGTTCTGTGAAAAATATCTTTGGTAGCTTGATAGGGATTGCATTGAATGTATAAATTACTTTGGGTAGTATACTCATTCTTAATGGTAATGATGTGTCTCTCACTGTATTACCAAGAATATTCAATTTACTGCCATTTGACAATTTAAAAAGAAATAGCTAGCTACACAAGCCTTATCTTTTCATTCAGAACACAAATCAATGTCATGCATTTTTGGTTCTTTTCAGACTTTGATGCAATATTCTGTATTCTTAATATGGGATTTTTAGTCCATTATTGTTATGAAAACCAGCTAAAATGTTCAAATTCATTTTATTATATATGTAGGATAAAAATTATCTATACCACCGTAGATATTTTTAAATAGAATACTATCTGCAGGAAAAGCAAGTATTATTGAGCTTTTATTATTACAATTAAGTCTTGAGTGATTTATGTTTATTAGCTCTCACATTAAGCCTATGTTGTAGATACTATTGCTATATAAATTTTATTAATTACAGCACTGAGGCAGAAAGAGATTGAGTTAAGATCAAGACCCCACTGTTGGCAAGTCAAAGAGATCTGGTTCTTAAAAGAACTGCCTCCACTGGTTACCTATGCTGGATTCTAAATTCCTGACTTATCTGACTTAAAGAGAGATGCTTGCCTTTTTAGCACGTTTTCACACATCACAGTCATCCCCTAAACAAAACTAACTTTGAGAATTCCATGTTAAAAATGACTTAGAGATTAATCCTTTGTCACTTGCTTCATTTGCTATTATTTTCTCCCATTCGGAAGGCTGTCTTTTCACCTTGCTTATAGTTTCTTTTGCCGTGCAGAAGCTTTTAATTTTAATTAGGTCCCATTTGCTTATTTTTGCTTTTATTTCCATTATTCTGGGAGGTGGGTCAGGGAGGATCCTGCTGTGATTTATGTCGGAGGGTGTTTTGCCTATGTTCTCCTCTAGGAGTTTTATAGTTTCTGGTCTTACATTTAGATCTTTAATCCATTTTGAGTTTATTTTTGTGTATGGTGTTAGGGAGTATTCTAGTTTCATTCTTTTACAAGTGGTTGACCATTTTTCCCAGCACCACTTGTTAAAGAGATTGTCTTTTCTCCATTGAATATTCTTGCCTCTCTTGTCAAAGATAAGGTGTCCATAGGTGCATGGATTTATCTCTGGGCTTTCTATTTTGTTCTATTGATCTATATGCAGCTCAATTCAAGAAAAATAAATGACCCAATTAAAAAAATGGGCCAAAGAACTAAACAGACATTTCTCCAAAGAAGACATACATATTGCTGACAAACACATGAAAAAATGCTCAATATCACTCATAATCAGAGAAATGCAAATCAAAACCACAATGAGGTACCATTTCATGCCAGTCAGAATGGCTGCTATCCAAAAGTCTACAAGCAATAAATGCTGGAGAGGGTGTGGTGAAAAGGGAACCCTCTTACACTGTTGGTGGGAGTGCAAACTAGTACAACCACTATGGAGAACAGTGTGGAGATTCCTTAAAAAACTGGAAATACAACTGCCATATGACCCAGCAATCACACTCCTGGGCATACATACTGAGGAAACCAAAATTGAAAGAGACACATGTACTCCAATGTTCATCGCAGCACTGTTTATAATAGCCAGGACATGGAAGCAACCTAGATGTCCATCTGCAGATGAATGGATAAGAAAGCTTTGGTACATTTACACAATGGAGTATTACTCAGCCATTAAAAAGAATACATTTGAATCAGTTCTAATGAGGTGGATGAAACTGGAGCCTATCATACAGAGTGAAGTCAGCCAGAAAGAAAAATACCAATACAGTATACTAATGCATATATATGGAATTTAGAAAGATGATAACGATAACCCTGTATACGAGACAGCAAAAGAGACACAGATGTATAGAACAGTCTTTTGGACTCTGTGGGAGAGGGCGAGGGTGGGATGATTTGGGAGAATGGCATTGAAACATGTACATTATCATATGTGAAACAAATCGCCAGTCCAAGTTTGATGCATGATAAAGGATGCTCGGGGCTGGTGTACTGGGATGAACCAGAGGGATGGGATGGGGAGGGAGGTGGGAGGGGGGTTCAAGATGGGGAACACATGTACACCCAGGGCAGATTCATGTCAATGTATGGCAAAACCAATACAATAATGTGAAGGAATTAGCCTCCAATTAAAATAAATAAATTTTTTAAAAAATGACTTAGAGAAAGGAAAATCACTACTGTACTTATTTCATATAAAAATATTGAGTTCTCAGTTCGTATCTACATAGTGGCTGCATAGGAAAACATGAAAATGTGACTGGAGAGAGAATACCCCCTTAATTGGATCTTCCTTTGTAATGCTAGAAGTTTTTTCCATTGGATTTTTTCTTTAAGATGGTTGATCATTTCTACCTTAGAAAAAACTTGACATAATTAAAATAGATATATGGCTCTTGAAGGAAGTTTCTATAGTAACAAAAATATACAAAAGAGAGAAGCACAAAAATATAAAGTTCAATTCACACTGAAAGATTTATTTATTTTATTTATAAACCTAATACCGTGTTGGAATCAATGCTAATTTCCATCTTCAACATTTTCTAGTTGTCTTAAAAAGCCCATATATTGTTGGTTCTTGAAATACAATTGAAGTAAAAATATTTTTTTTCTACCATGAAAGGGAAATTTGGACAACTGAGGGGAAAAAGAAAAGTTAGGTATGCAGTTAAGTCTTTATATACTTATCCCTCCCTCTTTCCACCCAAAGGTCAACTTCCTAAAAATTCTACAGTGTGTGATATGCCCTGGAAACTCAACCGAAGGGTGCATCTATGCTCATTTACCACAGTTCTGAGCAGATATCCAAGACACTTTTCCATGTAGAGCTATTATGTATCTTGTCGTTGTTCAGTATTTACCTTGTGTCTGATTCTGTGACCCCGTGGACTGCAGCACACAAGGCTCCTCTGCCCTCCAATATCTCCTGGAGTTTACTTAAATTCTTGTCTACTGATTCAGCGATGTCATCCAACCATCCCAACGTCTGTCATCCCCTTCTCCGGCCCTCAATCTTTCCCAGCATCAGGGTCTTTTCCAATGAGTGAACTCTTCACATAAAGTGGCCAAAGTATTGGAGCTTCAACTTTAGCATCAGTCCTTCCAATGAATATTCAGCATTTATTTCCTTTTGGATTGACTAGTTTGATCTCCTTGCAGTCCAAGGGACTCTTAAAAGTCTTCTCCAGCAACACAATTCAAAAGCATCAATTCTTTGGTTTTCAGCTTTCTTTAAGGTCCAACTCTCACATCTGTACATGACTACTGGGAAAACCGTAACTTTGACTAGATGGACCTTTGTTGACAAAGTGATGTCTCTGTTTTTTACATGTTGTCTAGTTTGTCATGGCTTTCCTTCCAAGGAGCAAGCATCTTTGAATTTCATGGCTGCAGTCTCCATTCACGTTAATTTTTGAGACCAAGAAAATAAAACTGTCATTGTTTTCACTTTTTCCCCTCCTATTTGCTATGGAGTGATGGGACTCGAAGCCAAGATCTTAGGTTTCTTTTTTCTTTCATTTTTTTAATGTTAAGTTTTAAGCCAGCTTTTTACTCTCCTCTTTCACTCTCCTGCATTGAAGATTCTTTACCACTGAGTCCATGGGAAGCCCTCTTTTTTCTCAACTACTTGTAAAGCCTCCTCAGACAACCACTTTGCTTTCTTGCATTATTTTTTCTTTGGGAAGATTTTGATCACTGATTCCTGTACAATATTATGAACCTCCATCCATAGTTCTTCAGGCACTCTCTCTACAAGATTTAGTCAGTTGAATCTCTTTGTCACTTCTACTGTATAATCATAGGGTTTTTTTTTTTTTTTTTTTGTCAAACATCAGTGTTTAATTACAAGGAACATCTGGATGTATGAATCAGCATTTTTTCCCCAAAAGTCTTCATTCAACCAACATGTATTTAAGTGCCTTCTATATGACAGACACTTTAAGTAGCCCACAAGACTTGTAAATTGCTTCTTAAGCAAATTTATGGAATTTCAAATTTTGGACACCAGAAACAAAGATGTGGAGTGCTATCAATTATACTTGGTTGCAGAGTACGCTGAAGTAATCAAGTCCCCAAGTTATTGCCTTAGGAACAATTTAAATTTGTCCCACAGTCATCTTGGTTCAATGTTTTATAAACATAATCCTTAGGCTTTTCATTATGTCCTAAAACTAGCTTCAGCACCTGGGCTGTTCATGAAGCCACAAATGACTTTCTAAAATACCCTTTGAAAATCAATATTGGGTATTAGGTCTACAAAACAGGCTTGAATTGTTTCCTAATAGTTCCTGAAAGTTGTGCTCTTTATTTTCTTTGGGTCTTATAGATTAGATCACTGTTGCCCCCAAACATTCTGCCTTGATGGAAATGTTTATTTTGAGCTGTCAATTCAAAAACCACTAGTTACTACTGAGTTTTTGAATTGTACCTGGAGTGACTAAATTTTAATTTTTATTTAAATTTTTTAATTTTTATTTAAATTTTATATTTTAAAATTTTTATTTAATAAATGGTACAAAGCACAATGCCAAAAACATTAACAGTTAAAATTTCACCAAATGAAAAAATACTATAGAATACACCATTGTAAAAAGCTACATTAAGTTATTTTACAACTGCCTCAAGCTGCAAAAAGAAAAAAAAACCCAATGCCATACCTAAGTTATCCCTCTCTCAAAATAATGCCATTTATGTTATAAACCATGAGCACCCATTCAAAAGACGGGAACTGCTTTTGTTAATTTATATATATAGATATGACGGTATCACTTTGCTATAATCATAGGGATTTATGTCATACCTGAATGGTCTAGTGATTTCCACTGTTTTCTTACATTTAAGTCTGAATTTGCAATAAGGAGCTCATGATCTAAACCAATAAGTTCCAGGTCTTGTTTTTGCTGTCTGTATAAAGCTTCTTCATCTTCAGCTGAAAAGAACAGAATCAATCTGATTTCAGGATTGACTATTTGGTGACGTCTATGTGTAGAGTCATCTCTTGTGTTGTTTGAAAAGGGTGTTTGCTCTGATTATGTGTTCTCTTGACAGAAATCTGTTAGCCTTTGCCCTATTTTATTCTGAACTCCAAGAGCAAACTTGCCTATTACTTATCTCTTGAAATCCTTCTTTTGCATACCAATTCCCTATGATCTTTTTTGGTGTTAGTTCTGGATGGTCTTATAAGTCTTGATCAGTTCATTTCAGTTCAGTTCATTTCAATCGCTCAGTCATGTCCGACTCTTTGTGACCCCATGAATCACAGCACACCAGGCCTCTCTGTCCATCACCAACTCCCGGAGTTCACTCAAACTCATGTCCATCGAGTCGATGATGCCATCCAGCCATCTCATTCTCTGTCGTCCCCTTCTCCTCCTGCTCACAATGCCTCACAGCATCAGAGTCTTTTCCAGTGAGTCAACTCGTCACATGAGGTGGTAAAAGTATTGGTGTTTCAGCTTTAGCATCAGTCCTTCCAATGAACACCCAGGACTAACCTCCTTTAGAATGGACTGGTTGGATCTCCTTGCAGTCCAAGGGACTCTCAAGAGTCTTCTCCAACAAAACACCACAGTTCAAAAGCATCAATTCTTCGGCGATCAGCTTTCTTCACAGTCCAACTCTCACATCCATACATGACCACTGGATAAACCATAGCCTTGACTAGACAGACCTTTGTTGACAAAATAATATCTCTGCTTTTTAATATGCTATCTAGGTTGGTCAAAACATTCCTTCCAAGGAGTAAGTGTCTTTTAATTTCATGGCTGCAATAAGCATCTGCAGTGATTTTGGAGCCCAAAAAAATAAAGTCTGACACTGTTTCCACTGCTTCCCCATCTATTTCCCGTTAAGTAATGGGACCATATGCCATGATCTTTGTCTTCTGAATGTTGAGCTTCAAGCCAACCTTTTCACTCTCCTCTTTCACTTTCATCAAGAGGCTTTTGAGTTCCTCTTCACTTTCTGCCATAAGGGTGGTGTCATCTGCATATCTGAGATTATTGATATTTCTCCTGGCAATCTTGATTCCAGCTTGTGCTTCTTCCAGCCCAGCCTACATGATGTACTCTGCCTACAAGTTAAATAAGCAGGGTGACAATATACAACCTTGACGTACCCCTTTTCCTATTTGGAACCAGTCTGTTGTTCCATGTACAGTTCTAACTGTTTCTTCCTGACCTGCATACAGGTTCCTCAAGAGGCAGGTCAGGTGGTCCGGTATACCCAACTCTTTCAGAATAGTCCACAGTTTATTGTGATCCACACAGTCAAAGGCTTTGGCATAGTCAGTGAACCAGAAATAGATGTTTTTCTGGAACTATCTTGCTTTTTCCATGATCCAGTGGATGTTGGCAATTTGATCTGTGGTTCCTCTGCCTTTTCTAAAACCTGCTTGAACATCTGGAAGTTCACGGTTCATGTATAAAGCTGATCAACTTTAGCTTCCTTGGCATCAGTGATGGGGGATTAATTTTGGATTACTGTGATGTACCTGGAGTAACAGGCAAATTTGGCCTTGGAGCACAGAATGAAGCAGGACAAAGGCTAATAGAGTTTTGCCAAGAGAACACACTGGTCATAGCAAACACCCTCTTCCAACAACACAAGAGAAGACTCTACACATGGACATCACCAGATGGTCAACACCAAAATCAGATTGATTAGATTATTTGCAACCAAAGATGGAGAAGCTCTATACAGTCAGCAAAAACAAGACCGTGAGCTGACTGTGACTCAGATCATGAACTCCTTATTGCCAAATTCAGACTTAAATTAAAGAAGATAGGGGAACAGCTAGATGATTCAAATATGAACCAAATCTAATCCCTTATGATTATACAGTGGAAGTGAGAAATAGATTTAAGAGACAAGATCTGATAGACAGAGTGCCTGATGAACTCTGGACAGAGGTTCATGACATTGTACAGGAGATAGGAATCAAGACCATCCGTAAGAAAAAGAAATGCAAAAATAGCAAAATGGTTGTCGGAGGAGGCCTTACAAAAAGCTGTGAAAAGCACAGAAGCAAAAAGCAAAGGAAAAAAGGAAATATATACCCATTTAAATGCAGACTTCCACAGAATAGCAAGAAGAGATAAGAAAGACTTCCTCAGCGATCAATGCAAAGAAACAGAGGAAAAGTCTAGAGATCTCTTCAAGGAAATTAGAGATACCAAGGGAACATTTCATACAAAGATGGGCTCGATAAAGGACAGAAATGGTATGGACCTAACAGAAGCAGAAGATATTAAGAAGAGGTGGAAAGAATACACAGAACTGTACAAAAACGATCTTCATGACCAAGATAATCACGATGGTGTGATCACTCACCTAGAGCCAGACATCTTGGAATGTGAAGTCAAGGGGGCCTTAGGAAGTATCACTATGAACAAAGCTAGTGGAGATGATGGAATTCCAGTTGAACTATTTCAAATCCTGAAAGATGATGCTGTGAAAGTGCTGCACTCAGCATGCCAGCACATTTGGAAAACTCAGCAGTGGCCACAGGACTGGAAAAGGTCAGTCTTCATTCCAATCCCAAAGAAAGGCATTGCCAAAGAATGCTCAAACTACCACACAATTCACTCATCTCACACGCTAGTAAAGTAATGCTCAAAATTCTCTAAGCCATGCTTCAGCAATACGTGAACTGTGAAATTCCAGATGTTAAGCTGATTTTAGAAAAGGCAGAGGAACCAGAGATCAAATTGCCAACATCTGCTGGATCATGGAAAAACAAGAGAGTTCCAGAAAAACATCTCTTTCTGCTTTACTGACTATGCCAAAGCCTTTGACTGTGTGGATCACAAAAAACTGTGGAACATTCTGAAAGAGATGGGAATACAAGACCACTTGACCTGCCTCTTGAGAAACCTGTATGCAGGTCAGGAAGCAACAGTTAGAACTGGACATGGAACAACAGACTGGTTCCAAATAGGAAAAGGAGTACGTCAAGGCTATATATTGTCATCCTATTATTTAACTTATATTCAGAGTACATCATGAGAAACGCTGGGCTGGAAGAAGCACAAGCTGGAATCAAGATTGCTGGAAGAAATATCAATAACCTCAGATATGCAGATGACACCACCCTTATGGCAGAAGGTGAAAAAGAACTAAAGAGCCTCTTGATGAAAGTGAAAGAGGAGAGTGAAAAGCTTGACTTAAAGCTCTACATTGAGAAAACTAAGTTCACGGCATCTGGTGCCATCACTTCATGGCAAATAGATGGGGAAACAGTGGAAACAGTGTCAGACTTTATTTTTGGGGGCTCCAAAATCAGTGCAAATGGTGATTGCAGCCATGAAAATAAAAGACACTTACTCCTTGGAAGGAAAGTTATGACCAACCTAGACAGCATATTAAAAAGCAGAGACATCACTTTGCCAACAAAGGTCCGTCTAGTCAAGGCTATGGTTTTTCCAGTGGTCATGTATGGATATGAGGGTTGGACTGTGAAGAAAGCTGAGCACCTAAGAATTGATTCTTTTGGACTGAGGTGGGGGAGAAGACTCTTGAGAGCCCCTTGGACTGCAAAGAGATCCAACTAGTCCATCCTAAAGGAGATCAGTCCTGAGTGTTCATTGGAAGTACTGATATTGAAGTTGAAAGTCCAATATTGTGGCCACCTGATGTGAATAACTCACTCATTTGAAAAGACCCTGACGCTGGGAAAGCTTTAAGGCAGGAGGAGAAGGGGACAACAGAGGATGAGATGGTTGGATGGCATCACTGACTCAATGGACATGGTTTTGGATGGACTCTGGGAGTTGGTGATGGACATGAAGACCTGCTGTGTTGCAGTTCATGGGGTCCCAAAGAGTCAGACACAACTGAGGGACTGAACTGAACTGAACTGTGATGTTCAATGGTTTGCCTAAGAAATGAACTGAGATCATTCTGTCATTTTTGAAATTGACTTCAATTACGGCATTTCAGACTCTTTGCTGTCTATGAGGGCTACTCCTTTTTTTCTAAAGAGTTCTTTCTCACAGTAGTAGGTATGATGATCATCTGAATTAAATTAATCCACGCCTGTCCATTTCAGTTCACTGCCTCCTGAGATGTTGTGTTCAGTCTTGTTATCTCCTGCTTGACCATGTTCAGTTTACCTTGAGTCATGGACCTATCATTCCAGGTTATTAGGCAATATTGTTCTTTACAGTATCGGGCTTTACTTTCACCACCAGATACATCCACAACTGAGCGTTGTTTCTGCTTTGGCACAGCTGCTTCATTTTTTTTTTTTTCTGGAGCTATAGAGAATTGTCCTCTGCTCTTTCCCAGATACATATTGGACACCTTCTGATCTGCTTCCCTGGTGACTCAGATGGTAAAGAATCTGCTTGCAATGCAGGAGACCTTGGATCAAGTCCCTGGGATTGATCTGGAAAATGTCCTGAAGAAGAGAGTAGCAACCCACTCCAGTATTCTTGCCTGGAATATTTCATTAACAGAAGCAGTTGATGGGCTACAGTCCATGGGTCACAAAGAGGTAGACTTGACTGAAAGACTCGGTTTCACTTTTTGGTCTGTGGCACTCATCTTTCGGCGTCATATATTTTTGCCTTTTCATACTGTTCATAGTGTTTTCATGTCAATAATACTGGAGTGGGTTGCCATTTTTCTCCTCCAGTGGACCAAGTGTCGTCTGAATTCTTCACTATGACCCATCTGTCTTGAGTGACTCTGCATGGCATGGCTGATAGCTTCTTTGAGTTATGAAGCCCACAAGGCTTTGATCCTTGACTGGGTTATGTTTCTTACTTTGATACAATCTAACACCATCCACCCTGGCACACTCTTCCTAGTGAAAACACAAACAAGCAAGTGCCTTCTGGTTTCTTGGACTTAAATTTTGCTATAATTAAAATTCTTATCATTACCTCTATATCTTTTATTAAGCCCCCTTTAAAGTTTGCTTTAAATGAAACTAGTTATTCCATGAGATCAACATTCCCTTTCTCTGAAGTGTAAGTGTCTGAGTGTATTTTTTTTTTAACCTCCATGTAGCTGAAGATGGCATAAATTTCTTACAATGCATTGCTTATTCCTGGACATTATTTATCTTCAGTGATTCTAATCTCTTTAAGACTATACACGAGATAATATGCATACTCTCTCTCATGCCTGCACTAATCTATGATATTTCCAGAATTCATTTATTTCATAAAATATTTGCTTTTTTGATTTACTGTCTTTTCATGACTCCAGCACACCTGAGTTACAGTTAGGCATTCCTACGAAGTAGGTCCAGACTTATGTACCTAATACTCTGCTACATTTGTTTTTCTTGATCTTCTACTTCTCAGTTAATGGCCTTCTCACTTCTTAGCATAGTCAGAATCTGGGAGCCTTCTCTGACACATCGTTAACTTCATCCCCTACTCATCAGCAAGTACTATGACAGCTAGACATGTAGGGGTTTTTAGGTCATTTTAAGTAGTCTATATTTTATTCTGATAATAATTGCAATCTACTGAAAATTTTTAAATCACTGCAGGTGCTGATTGCAGCCATGAAATTAAAAGATGCTTACTCCTTGGAAGGAAATTTATGACCAACCTAGATAGTATATTAAAAATCAGAGACATTACTTTGCCAACCAAGGTCCATCTAGTCAAGGCTATGGTTTTTCCCGTGGTCATGTATGGATGTGAGAGTTGGACTGTGAAGAAATCTGATTGCCGAAGAATTGATGCTTTTGAACTGTGGTGTTGGAGGAGACTCCAACCAGTCCATTCTAAAGGAGATCAATCCTGGGTGTTCATTGGAAGGACTGATGCTAAGGCTGAAACTGCAATACTTTGGCCACCTCATGCAATGAGTTGATTCACTGGAAAAGACTCTGATGCTGGGAAAGGTTGGGGGCGGGAGGAGAAGGGGACAACAGAGCATGAGATGGTTGGATGGCATCACCGACTCTGTGGATATGAATTTGAGTGAACTCCAGGAGTTGGTGATGGACAGGGAGGCCTGGCGTGCTGTTATTCATGGGGTCACAGAGAGTAGGACACGACTGAGCGACTGAACTGAACTGAACTGAAAGTTTTTAAATCTTGAAAAGAATTTGACTGTTGAACACACCTCTGTTGCTAATCCATAGATAATTGGCTGGAGTGGATAGTCAATGAAAGTTGGAAGATCTGGGCGGGGGAGGAGGAATGCCTATTTCAAAATCAAAGGGAAATAAAAAATTGGTCTAGACTTGGGTGATTGCAGTAGAATAGATGAGAGGTGGGTAGTCCTCCAGGTGTTCATTCCAATCTGGTCACACAGGTTTTCTTGCATATTCTAACAGACAGTGAGCTGACTCTTGCATTAGGATTTTTCCCTTTGTTGCTGTCTTGACTTTGACAATATTCTCCAGTTCTTTGGCAGGGTATCACTTGCTTTCTTAACAGTCTGTTCAAACATCACCTAAGAGAACCCATCCGGGGATACCTTTCCATACTTCCCATCAATCACAATCTGTTACACAACCTGTTTTTATTTATCTCACAAATGTGATAGGTATATCATTATATATTATATCATTAATATATGCCATGTATATACACACATTGGGCTTCCCAGGCAGTGCTAGTGGCGAAGCACCTGCCTGCCAATGAATTTGCATACATAAATATTATAAATATAATAACTACTGTATTTATTTATTTCATATATTTATAATAGAATGACTCATAATCTCCAGGCTTTTGATTATTATTTCTAACAAGAATCTTTAGCACCTATAGCTTTGAAAAAGTACATGATTTTCAAACAATGATTGACTGAAAGAATGGACAGTTTATTACATTTGAACTTAGAGAAAATGGTAGAAAATAATTAAATGAGGATGATTTCTACATCTTTATTTTACAGTTGAAAAAAGCCTGGAGAAAATAGGCAGCATATTTAATATAACCAAATTATCTCATATTGTATTTGAATGTTCAGTCGTGTCCAATTCTTTGCGACACTTGGACTGTAACCTGCCAGGCCCTTCTGTCCATGGGATTTCCCAGGTAAGAATAATGGATTGGGCTGCCATTTCCTCAACCAGGGTATCTTCCCAACCCAGGCATTGAATTTATGTCTTCTGACTTTCCTGTATTGCAGGAGGATTCTTTACCACTGAGCCATGGGGGACCCTCACAAATTATCTCATAGCCTGGCCTTAAGCAATTTTTCAATTCCAAGCTTGTACTATTTTATATAATGCATGAAACATATATACGCATATATATCTTTAATGTGGCTCAGACCGTAAAGAATCTGACTGCAGTGTGGGAGACCTGGGTTCAATCCCTGGTTTGGGAAGATCCCCTGGAGGAAGGCCTGACAACCCACTCCAATATTCTTGCCTGGAGAATCCCATGGACAGAGGAGCCTGGTGTGCAAAGAGTTGGACTCAACTGAATGATTAAGCACAGTATATGTGTGTGCTTTATATATATATATTAAGTATTATATATATGTATATTAAGTATTAGTATATATATAGTAAGTAGAAAGATCTTAGGCTATGGAATAGAATGTAACTGACTAAAAACTCCATAACCATCTACTTTTAAACTATGAGATCTTGGGAAGATGATTTAAACTTTTTGAGTCTCAGTTATTTAATCTGTTAGACAACAATAACTACATTTTCCTAGCAAATATTTGGCAGGATTTATCAACTCTCTATGGGAAGTAGCTGATGATGGAGACATGTTGCTACAATTTTATATGAGATAGTTTTCTGGTGTTGCTCTTGGTTATCACAGCTACTTTGAGCTCAAGAGGCTATAATTGGTGAAACATTTTTTCTATAAATTAGTTCTCTAGTAGTGGATCACATTTTCATATGTTTCATCATGTCTATCTTATAAAATTGTGCCAGAAATGAATTACATGTGATTTATAAGAAAATTGATTTGCATTTTATTACCATGTGTTTAAAGTGTGGTTCTGTATACCAAAATAAATTATATGTTTGTTTCTAAATTGAATAATCCTTATGTCAAGAAGTTAATCAAATCATATCTTTCTCTTTTCATTTGAACTGCCTGCTATGGATTTAGTCAATTATATTAGTTTCCACTCTATTGTTATCTAGCCCTGATTTAGATTTTTTCTTTCACTAACACATATGCTGCTTAAGAGCAGATGATTATTATTTTTTTCTCAACAAGTTCAGATGTGGAGTTTATTTACATTGGTCCCATATTGTTTGTCCTAACTGAAAATACCTTCTGTAGGATATATTTAGGGCATGTATTTTAGCTTGCGCAGTGCAGAGATATTCCCACACAACTCCAACTGTCAGAAAGCAGGCATTTCATTGTGTGTGGGAGTGTTGTCTGACAGCCTAATGGATAAATGACAAATTTAAACAAAATTACTGTATTAAAGATCTTTGTCTGAAGCATTTTGGGGTTACTCTATTCCCTGTAGTAAATGACATATTTTAGAAACTTGAAGCTGGTGTTCCTTGTTTAAGCTGTCAGTTTTAGTTTCAGAGACTACAGCATTCAGAATTCAATGCTATAAGCTTTTTATGTATTTTGTACATTTATTAAATTTTATTTCACTAATAACTATTAGGATTCTATCATACATTTGTCTGTAACAAAAATAAGTGATAACTGATATTGGATTTCTCATTAAAGAAATTAATAAGAATAAATCAAGTTAAATATAGCTTTTGGTTTTCCAGGTGGCACTAGTGGTAAAGTACCTACCTGCCAATTCAGGAGACATAAGACATGCAGATTCAATCTGTGGGTCAGGAAGATCCCCTGGAGGAGGAAATGACAACCCTCTCCAGTATGCTTGCCTGGAGAATCCCATGGACAGTGGAGCCTGGAAAGCTACAGTCCATAGGGTCACAAAGAGTCAGACATGACTGAAGTGACTTAGCACACATGCAAGTATGACTTATGATTGACACTCTTCATTAGAAACTCCTACTTGTTTTGGTTTCTCTGGTACTATACGGTTTTCTTCTTTAGACACTGCAACTAGTTCTTCTCCTGATTGGTTTTTCTTCCTCTTCCTTAAAGATTTAGTTCTTGGTTATGTTCTTTACTTTCTGCATCTCTACTCCCCTCATCCAGAAACTATGTTCAGTTCAAATGTTTAATCATTGCCTCTCTGTGAATGCATATTTTACAGTAATAGGAAGACTAGATTTTCCTTCTGTCTCAGAATGTTGTCCAACACTCTCTACATGAACAACTTGTTTAAAAATGGATAAATCCAATGACAGCTAAAGAGAATATTTCTTGGAGCAAAAAACAACTACTACCACAACACCAAAACCTTGGCCTTGATCATTCTATTACATTTGTAAAGTAGTACTGGGGGAGTTACTGGGGGTAAAGCTGAAAGCAGATGCTCTGCTATGTTATCAATGTGTGCTAATTCTCCCTGTGAAATATCTGCCACAAGGACTGGCATGTATGTATATATACATTTTCATGCATGTCTTCACCATCTATTAAAGCATACATTCATTCATGGACTGTGTTACATCAAGTCTAAGACAACATTGATTTTGACTTGTGCCATTTTTATCTATTACTAAGAAAGAAATTGGAACTCTGCATTCAGATGCTTATATATTCAGAGTTCCAAAGAATAGAAAGGCGAGATAAGAAAGCCTTCCTCAGTGACCAATGCAAAGAAATAGAGGAAAACAACAGAATGGGAAAGGCTAGTGATTTTTCAAAGAAATTAGAGATATCAAGGGAACATTTCATGCAAAGATGGGCTCGATAAAGGACAGAACTGGTATGGAACTAACAGAAGCAGAAGATATTAAGAAGAGGTGGCAAGAATACACAGAAGAACTGTACAAAAAAGATCTTCATGACCAAGATAATCACGATGGTGTGATCACTCACCTAGAGCCAGACATCTTGGAATGTGAAGTCAAGTGGGCCTTAGAAATTATCACTATGAACAAAGCTAGTGGAGATGATGGAATTCCAGTGGAGCTATTTCAAATCCTGAAAGATGATGCTGTAAAAGTGCTGCACTCAATCTGCCAGCAAATTTGGAAAACTCAACAGTGGCCACAGGACTGGAAAAGGTCAGTCTTCATTCCAATCCCAAAGAAAGGCAATGCCAAAGAATGCTCAAACTACCACACAATTCACTCATTTCACATGCTAGTAAAGTCATGCTCAAAATTCTCCAAGCCACGCTTCAGCAATACGTGAACTGTGAAATTCCAGATGTTAAGCTGATTTTAGAAAAGGCAGAGGAACCAGAGATCAAATTGCCAACATCCTCTGGATCATGGAGAAAACAAGAGAGTTCCAGAAAAACGTCTATTTCTGCTTCATTGACTATGCCAAAACCTTTGACTGTGTGGATCACAAAAAACTGTGGAAAATTCTGAAAGAGATGGGAATACAAGACCACTTGACCTGCCTCTTGAGAAACCTGTATGCAGGTCAGGAAGCAACAGTTAGAACTGGACATGGAACAACAGAATGGTTCCAAATAGGAAAAGGAGTACGTCAAGGCTATATATTGTCATCCTATTATTTAACTTATATTCAGAGTACATCATGAGAAACGCTGGGCTGGAGGAAGCACAAGCTGGAATCAAGATTGCTGGGAGAAATATCAATAATCTCAGATATGCAGATGACACCACCCTTATGGCAGAAAGTGAAGAGGAACTCAAAAGCCTCTTGATGAAAGTGAAAGAGGAGAGTGAAGAAGTTGACTTGAAGCTCAACATTCAGAAAACTAAGATCATGGCATCTGGTGCCATCACTTCATGGGAAATAGATGGGGAAACAGTGGAAACTGTGTCAGACTTTATTTTTTTGGCCTCCAAAATCATTGTGGATGCTGATTGCAGCCATGAAATTAAAAGACGCTTACTCCTTGGAAGGAAAGTTATGACCAACCTAGATAGTATATTAAAAAGCAGAGGCATTATTTTGCCAAACAAGGTCGGTCTAGTCAAGGCTATGGTTTTTCCAGTGGTCATGTATGGATGTGAGAGTTGGACTGTGAAGGAAGCTGATCACCGAAGAATTGATGCTTTTGAACTGTGGTGCTGGAGAAGTCTCTTGAGAGTCCCTTGGACTGCAAGGAGATCCAACCAGTCCATTCTAAAGGAGATCAGTCCTGGGTGTTCATTGGAAGGATTGATGCTAAAGCTGAAACTCCAATACTTTGGCCGCCTCATGCGAAGAGTTGACTCACTGGAAAAGACTCTGATGCTGGGAAGGATTGGGGGCAGGAGGAGAAGGGGACGACAAAGAATGAGATGGCTGAATGGCATCACCAACTCAATGAACATGAGTTTGAGTGAACTCAGGGAGTTGGTGACAGTCAGGGAGGCCTGGCGGAGAAGGCAATGGCAAGCCACTCCAGTACTGTTGCCTAGAAATCCCATGGATGGAGGAGCCTGGTAGGCTGCAGTCCGTGGGGTCGCTAAGGGTTGGACACAACTGAGCGACTTCACTTTCACTTTTCACTTTCACACATTGGAGAAGGAAATGGCAACCCACTCCAATGTTCTTGCCTGGAGAATCCCAGGGACGGGGGAGCCTCGTGGGCTTCCGTCTATGGGGTCACACAGAGTCGGACACGACTGAAGTGACTTAGCAGTAGCAGCAGGGAGGCCTGGAGTGCTGTGATTCATGGGGTCGCAAAGAGTCAGACACGACTGAGCGACTGAACTAAACTGAACTGAAGAAAGAAATTAAATTAAGTTGATTAATTAAATTCTGTCAAGCACCAATTCTAAGATATATTTTAATTTTAAATATGTAAAATATGAAAATTCACTAAATGAGTTCAATTTATACTATCATACTTCCACAGACAGGGCCTCTCGAGATTGATATCAAGAATTATTTGGCCTAGGCTTTATCCAGTGCTTCCCTTGTGCCTCAGCTGGTAAAGAATCCGCCTGTAATGTGGGAGACCTAGGTTCGATCCCTGGGTTGGGAACATTCCCCCAGAGAAGGGAAAGTGTACCTGTTCCAGTATTCCGACTTGGAGAATTCCATGGATTGTATAGTTCATGGGATCGCAAAGAGTCGGACACCACTGAACGACCTTCACTTTCACTTATCCAGTATCTATAAAGAAGAATCTGCTTGCAACAAAATTCAGATTGTTGGCAGAATTCAGTTTCAGCGGTTGTAGAACCAAGGTCCCTACGTCATTGCTGGCTGTCCACTGGGAGTCATTTTCAACTTTTAGAGACCGTTTGATTCCCTGATACATGCCTCCTTCATCTTTGAGTTCAGCAACAGCAAGTCGTTCCCTTTCAGCATCATCTCTCTTGCCTCCAGAAGGAGAAAGTTCTCTGCTTTTAAGAGATTATGAAATTAATCTGGGCCCAACTGGATAATCCAGGGTAATGCATCCTATATTTTAAGTTCATTCAAAGTACCTTTGCCAAATGAAGTCATTTATTGACATGTTCCAGAAATTAAGTTGTGGACATATTTGGGAGGACCATTTCTGCCTAATACACACACACACACACACACACACACACCCCCATATATATGCAAACATTTTAAAAACAAAATGCACTGTTATTAGGGTCCCCTCCCCTTTCCTTATCTGATGATGTAATTGAAATTATAATTTGCATCTTCTGCATTTCGTTATACACTCTAGGAAGACTGACGTTAGCATCCTACAGAGTATGAATCATATTTGTATATGCCTCAGGGAAATCATTCACTCAATCTAAACACTGTATTACATAACTATTAGAGCTTTGTACTGTAAGAATTCTTGTCATTAAATAGCTGTTGCTGCTGCTAAATTGCTTCAGTCGTGTCCGATTCTGTGCGACCCCATAGACGACAGCCCACCAGGATCCCCCGTCCCTGGGATTCTCCAGGCAAGAACACTGGAGAGGGTTGCCATTTCCTTCTCCAATGCATGAAAGTGAAAAGTGAAGTCGCTCAGTCGTGTCCGACTTTTAGTGACCCCATGGACTGCAGCCTACCAGGCTCCTCTGTCCATGGGATTTTCCAGGCAAGAGTACTGGAGTGGGTTGCCATTGACTTCTCCATTAAATAGCACCTGTGCATATATAAAATAAATCAGCGGTTTTGCATATTCATTTGGTAAGTTTTTATATATTTAAGGAGTTAAATGAAATGAAAAAATATTTTTTTAAAATTTACGAAATGTTTATTCACTTTTGAATAAATATTTATAGAGTACCTGTTCTGTTTTCTACTCTAGCCATATGAGATACAGAGTAAACTAGAGAATGCATCTACTCTTGTGGAATTCATATTTTAAATATCAAATTATGGTAGGTGAAAGTAGTGGGAGAGAACAGCATTAAAGCTTTTTTTCACTTTCTAAAAATTAAATTTCTGATGTATCATATGATAAAAAAATTAATTTTAGTGACATGACTTTTTTAAAGTGCAATTAAAGAAAAATGTGTTTGTTTTCTCCCTCACCTTGTGCTTCCAATATTTTAGTCTTGTTGTAGGAGTTTAACAATGCTGAAGGTCTTTGGTTCTGGTAATTAAATTATATCAGTCTAATCAGTATCTTTTTAATATTGTGATTTAGGGTTTCCTATGCAGGTAGAAGAGACTTGGTTATGAGCCACAGGATAATATCTTAGGTAAGTCTTTAAAGCAGAACCATGCTGGATATAATGTACACTGACATATGTTAAGACAATATAAATCAGCAGTAATTAAGAGAGCATACATTGGCACAAAGACAGGTGAAAACTTTTTCAAAGTCAGACTAACTAGTTCATAAATAGACCCATACTGATGTAAGTCCTTGATTTATTGAAAAAAGGAGATACTGAACAATTGTGAGGAAGAATAATCTCACCAATAAATGTATCTACATTAATTATAAATCCATATTAAGGCAAAGATACTTGATACCACAGCACACACATAGACTGAAAACATTAAAGCCAATACACCATGGGACAAAATATGAAATATGAAATAATAAATTGTAGATAGTTAAAGAAAATGCACCCCTTCTGATTATAGAACTGACAAAGATTTCTCAAATAGGGCACCAAAAAGAAAAACATTGATAAAAATTGAATATTAAAATTAAGAACTTCTCTTCATAAAATTACACTGTTAAGGAAATTAAAAGTAAACAATGAAGAGTGAAAAAAAATATTTGGAATACATGTTTCTTACATGTAAGTGCCAAGAATCTTGAAATGATGGCCCACCTCAAGGATAGTTGAAATGTACATGAACAAGTGAGAAGAAAAATTAAGCTTAACATGTGTGTCCCTGCACAATCACTGGAAAATGTGACGTGTGTGGTGAGGTGGGATGAGAGCGGAAAATCCCAAGCGTTGGTGAGAAAATAAAGCAATTGAAACTATTCTATCTCTTCATAGGGAAAGAAGATACATATACATTTTTTTGTTTGTTTGTTTGTTTTTTTAATTGGAGGCTAATTATTTCACAATATTATACTGGTTGGTTTTGCCATACACTGACATGAATCCACCCCGGGTGTACATGAGTTCCCCCTCCTGAACCCCCCTCCCACATATACATTTAGAAATTGTTGCTGCGTATTTATGTGTGCACAATGGCACAAGTGGTTTACAACTTTCTATATGTATGGATGTAAGAATTGGACTGTAAAGAAGGCTGAGTAACCAAAGAATTAACGCTTTCAAACTGTTGTGCTGGAGAAGACTCTTGAGAGTGCCTTAGACAACAAGGAGATCAGACCAGTCAATCATAAAGGAAATTGATCTTGAATATTCATTGGAAGGACTGATGCTGAAGCTGAAGATCCAATACTTTGGCCACATGATGCGAAGACCCTGAAGCTGGGAAAGATTGAGGGCAAGAGGAGAGGGGGACGGCAGAGGATGAGATGGTTGGATGGCATCACTGACTACACTAAAGGACAGAGAAACCAGGTGTGCAGCAGTCCTTGGGGTCGCAAAGAGACATGACTTAGTGACTGAAAAACACCAATGTGTTTACATCTATTTGTCTCCATCTGTGCTTTAGTTCAAATTATAAGCAAAATGTATAGACTTTGAAATTGCACTTGCCAAGTGCAGTTTTAATTTCTAACCATTTATACATTATTATACCATTGGACAAATTACTTTAACCTCTTTGAATGTGTCTTCTCGTGCGTGAAATCAGGGCCATATTACTGAGCTAAAAGATCTGTGAATTATAAAATTACCAATGTTTTTACATATTTTAATGTGCTGGTCCGTGTTCATTATGTGCAGTAGTCCATCTAAGTCTCACAATAATATCATGAGGAAAGTGCTGATACAACTGCTATTCTAGAGATGAAGTCATATAGGCTTCAGTTCAGTTCAGTTCAGTGCAGTCGCTCAGTCGTGTCCGACTCTTTGCGACCCCATGAACCACAGCACGCCAGACCTCCCTGTCCATCACCAACTCCTGGAGTTCACTCAAACTCATGTCCACAGAGTTGGTGATGCCATCCAGCCATCTCATTCTCTGTCATCCCCATCTCCTCCTACCCCCAATCCCTCACAGCATCAGATTCTTTTCCAGTGAGTCAACTCGTCGCGTGAGGTGGCCAAAGTATTTCAGTTTCAGCTTTAGCATAAGTCCAGAAGCAATTATTAATAAACATCTTTCTTAAACGTCCTACCGCTAGTGAATGACAAAGTCATGATTCTTTTTCTTATCCTCTTTATCATAGATGTAAATGTAGAATTAAATAGAGCCATGCATTTTTAGTACCCAGTGGTCAGGAAACTTTGGGTTGCAAATAATAGAATCAAGTAATAGAATCATGGTTGATAACTCACAAGCTGGGCAAGAGTAGGCCTAGGGATTAGCAATCCCTGGAGTGAAGTAATAGCCTGTCTACATGTGCCGGAATGCTTTCTGTTAATCCAGAGAATTCTAAGCACATTGGTTTGGCTCCTAGACCAGGTGACTAGAATATTCTAGTATATAGTATGGCTGACAGTCCCTGATAAGCCTTCATGGCTGGAGGAAAGGGATAAACAACTACTTCAATGTAGATCTGTGTGTTCTCTGAATTGCATTTGTATATTCAAGATGGGTTCTGGGAAAACAAACTGTCCATGTCCTCTCCAACACGAGTACGGAAATATGCAAGAAATACCAGACAATATTTAAACACATTTCCCTCATGTTTAGAGGAAAATACTCTGATCTT
This sequence comes from Moschus berezovskii, assembly GCF_049115385.1. NCBI lineage: Eukaryota > Metazoa > Chordata > Mammalia > Artiodactyla > Moschidae > Moschus > Moschus berezovskii. Next base: position 22,911,524 of record NC_142477.1, on the reverse strand, counting down.
TGTCTTCTAAGCCTTTCTCATAGTTTAAAAGAGAAAATGATTTCTCTCTCATCATATTCTTGTAGTCATTTCTCAACATATGCCGTAGATACTATTTCTATCAATACTTCTAGGATTTCCAGAATTTGAGGTTCTTTTAAACATTTTCCTTGTACCCAGCTAACATTGCCTAAAGAATATAGAGATGATACAGGGGAAATTGTGCTTCTGCAGAGGGAGTAGAATGATGATTCTTCTCCCACGTACTCCATTTTACCCAAAATGAGAAGGAAAGAGAATCTCATCGGGGATCAAGTAAGCTCAATAGGACTGATAACAATTTTATAGATGATCTATGGCTTCCTCTCTCTTCTCATCAAAGTGTGTTTCAAACTGCTGACAGTAGGACTAAATCAGAACTGGAAGTCAGATCAATCATACAGTTGCTTTTACACAAAGGCTCCTTCTCACGTCTCTGTTTGAATAGGAATCTCAAGTTCTGAGTAAAAGACAAATAGTCTTTTACTTATTCATTATCAGAGATTAGGCATGTGGGTTTAGATAATCTACAGCTCACTCTAATGCCCCAGTGGCCTAAGGAAATTAATGACTTCCAAAATTAAGTCAGAACAGTGAGGGAATATGTTAAAAATCATGGTTCTGATCTTTGGCTATGCAGTAGAAATGCATTGGCAGTTCATAGAATTACAGCCCTCATAACAGACCAATTAAACTATAATCTCTGAGGACTTGTCCTAGGAATAGTATTTTCTAAAATGCTCTCTAGATGAATTGAAATTTCCCCAAATATGACCTAGGTTTTAATGAAATAAGAGATCTTATTATAAACCACTGCATTAATTCTAGGAAGAATTTAGCTTAATAAAGACTACATTTTTTTTCTGGTTTACTTTAGCATACTTTGGAAATATTCCTATTTTATACCATTTTTATTTTTAAGTGGAGAGTAGAGGAGAGAAGGTTTGGATTTTCCCCCTTTTTAGTTCATGACACTAATGAATCTAAGCACACATGCTGAGTCAGATCTCTTTTTTCATTTCTCTCAGCTGAGCAGAGATAAACTGTACATCAGTTAGGGAAAGGGGGAAAAAAAAAACAACAAGAAGAAGCCTCAAACTGCTGAACTTGCTTTTCCTATAAGTAGAACCAATTACTTCTCAGCAATTCTACACAAATAAAAGATATCTGATGCTCAAAGAAGTTTCAAATTATAGGCATGAACTCGTCTTATAAGTCCTAGTCACCTGTAACAGTATCACTTGTAGGTTATAAACATGCTTTGTCAGCTGTTACTTATTTTTGCAAAGAGCCTTGAATTTATCATTCATGGCATGCCTATACATTTTTTCATCAAATTAATAAGTTTTTAATAATGCAAAAATAGATAAATGCGTGTTTATGCATTCCCAGGTGCATCTCATTTTTTTTTTTCCTTAACTTAATGTTCGGGGACTTCCCTGGTGATCCAGTGACTAAGACTTCATGCTCCCACTGCAGGTTGTCCGGGTTCAATCCGTGGTCAGGGAACTAGATCCCACGTGCTGCAACTGATACTCGGCACAGATAAATAAATAAATATTTATTTACTTAAAGTAATGTTCTCCCAAATAACTTATTTCTTACACCTAACTGGCAGTAGACTTTCATTTTCCTAATACATTTTCTTAAAATAACTTTGTTCCTCATTATTTCCTTATACATATTTTTATATCTAAATATATACACATTTAAGTAAAGTCCTTCATGAGAATAAAATACAAATTTAAGTTGCCTACTGCCACTACCTATCTGCTACAGAAACATTCAAAGATTTTCACAAATTCAATATGACAAATATTTAATCAAAATATATAAAATCACCGCTTCAGAGATACATGTTTCTTGCTATTTTGTTTTACTTGTTAGAATATAATGCAAGTTGTAAGACTTCTATCAAATAAAATTATAAACCTTTATCAAAATACATTATAACAGATGTAATTTGAGAGACATATGCCATATTATATATAAATAGGAACAACAAATAATGTGAAACTGTGCACACATTGTGTGTTCATGTAAATGTAGTCAATACAGTACATGGGGGCCACAGCACAGTAATTCATGGAACTTAATAAGACAATTCTGAAACACATACAATGTATATAGCAAGGTCATGTCTGAAAAAAAGCATCTGTTTTCTACATTTTTAATGTTAGAATGTAATTTCCATGCAAACAAGAATCTCATCCTTTGCTCACTCCTGCATCCTCAAAGTCCAGAAATTCATCCATTGCCAACTTAGTGCTTAAAACTTGCTCATGCTGAAAGACACTTTCAGATGAAGTAATTCTGTTGTTTGAAAAATCTTAGATTCACCCAAGAGCTACAACTGTGCAATAATTCATTAAGCTTATTTGTTAGACTAGTTCACCATCAAATGAAACATAAATATTATCATAATGCATCAATAAATAATTGGACTAAATAATTGGGGAAAAGTCATATTTGTGAAAGATAAATAAACTTTAGACATATTGGAAATCTATTTAGGAAGTGTGTAGAAATGCATTTTTAATTAAAATTTAAATGATATAGTAATAGAGATCTATACATGAATGACTGAAATCTTATTTTTGAATAAAAATTCTTAAAGTTTTCAAGATGTTTCAAAACCATCTATAATTTCAAATCCAGCCATTCACAATACTAGCCACACACACACACACACACATATTAGAGTTTAAACTGTTATTTTCTTTGAAAGATTATACTGGGAGGGAATGAATGAGTAGTATTAGTTGCTCAGTCGTGTTTGACTCTTTGAGACCCCACAGGCTGTAACCTGCAGGTTCCTCTGTTCATGGGATACTTCAGGCCAGAATACTGCAGTGGATTGCCATTCCCTTATCTGGAATGAATGAGAGGGTTACTTTTTAAAATTTATCTAGCAGACTAACTCAGTTTTTTCTTTTAATGCTTTAAAATTATCTTATATTAATATGTATTTTAATAACAAATGAAAGGTAATTTTTTAAATTTTGCTAGCACAATAACTCAGTTTCCCTTTAAGTGCTTTTAAAAATGTGTTATACACATTTAATAATGGAAATTAAAAGACTGGACTGAATAGAAATGAAATGCAGACATTTGAAAGCATCCAATTTAATAAAAAATATCAGAGATAGTATACACTGTTTTTCATCACAATGAATGTGCAAATTAATATGATTTCTACACTTAACTTTAATGCTTCTTCATAGGAATTTAATTAAAAGAAGCTAGGTATTCTTTATAATTAACAAGGCACATTTAAATTGATTTTAAAAATGAATGATATTAGTGCTCACACAGTCTATGCTTTATACCGTGAATTCAGATACAGATGAACATAGAAGACATCTTTCTGGGTGGCAGTTAGAGCCTTGTGAGCTTTTAACTGGGCTTGAAATATTTTTAACAGATGGTCAGGTTGTTAAGCAGATGGCTGCTTCCTTGACCTTTAAAATCTTTGCTTTTCTTTTCATAATTACCAGTGCCTCATAACATATCAAATTCTTCATTTTGTGTAATTAATTTTTACATTTCTACTATGTGTCTGCTCTAAAATATTATTTAAAGAAGTAGAAAGAGTGCATATAGTCATAAGTAGAATATTTTAGTAAAATACGTTATCCACTGGGCGGAGAATTTTGGAGTGGAACAATTTTCTGAATTAAAAGACATATGCATCCCTTAGCACACTGTAAATGGAACAGTCATATTTCCTTTTCCTATTTCCTACAACTAAAAATTGTATCTCATGGATGTTGTACAGAGAGAGAACAAATAAGACTATACTGGGGTAAGTATTCCATTTTCATAATGAAGACAGAGAAGTTATTGTATAAAGGATCTACTATGCTTTGATCTGGTTATAAAGGATGGTTCTGAACATTTATCCAGGCAATGTGTCCTATAGAATTCACAGATGGACCATCTTGATTACAGGGGCTACTGTGCTTGTCTAGAGATTTGGGCATTGTGCGGTGTTTTATGAATGTCAAATAAAAGTCCAATAAATATAAATATATATATATATATTTATATATATACCTATTTATGATATATCATGTCACTTAGCTATCCTTTGCCCACATGCTGATGAAAGTGTTTGAAAATTCTATAATATTCTCAGATTGTTGGTGGCATCTAAGACAAAGAAAATGCAACAGCAACTCTTTCAGTTGAGGAACTGGGGGAAAGGTTCTATTATTGAGGCTTCCCATGTAGCCCGAGTGGTAAAGAACATACCTGCCAAAGCAGGAGAGGTGAGAGGCATGGGTTCATTCCCTGGGTTGAGAAGATCCCTTGGAGGGGGACATGGCAACCCACCCCAGAGTCCTTGCCTGTAGAATTGCACAGACAGAGAGGAGCCTGCTAGGCTACAGTTCATAGGGTCGCAAAGAGTTGGACATGACTGAAGCGACTTGGCAAGTACATTCTATAACTATGGATAAAGATGAATAAAAATATACTTAATAAAATCCTCCAATACTAGTTTCACCATTCCCATATAGATTTTTTTTTAATTTATTTATTTTACATGGGGCTTCCCTGGTGGCTCAGAGGTTAAAGCGTCTGCCTCCAATGCGGGAGACCCGGGTTCGATCCCTGGGTCGGGAAGATCCCCTGGAGAAGGAAACGGTAACCCACTCCAGTATTTCTGCCTGGAGAATCCCATGGATGGAGAAGCCTGGTAGGCTACAGTCCAGGGGGTTGCAAAGAGTCGGAAACGACTGAGCCACGGAATGGAATTGGAGGCTAATTACATTATTGTATTGGTTTTTTCATACATTGACATGAATCTGCCCTGGGTGTACATGTGTTCCCCATCTTGAACCCCCCTCCCACCTCCCATCCCTCTGGTTCATCCCAGTACACCAGCCCCGAGCATCCTGTATCATGCATCGAACTTGGACTGGCAATTCGTTTCACATATGATAATATACATGTTTCAATGCCATTCTCCCAAATCATCCCACCCTCACCCTCTCCCACAGAGTCCAAAAGACTGTTCTATACATCTGTGTCTGTTTTGCTGTCTCGTATACAGGGTTATCGTTATCATCTTTCTAAATTCTATATATATATGCGTTAGTAAACTGTATTGGTGTTTTTCTTTCTGGCTTACTTCACTCTGTATAATAGGCTCCAGTTTCATCCACCTCATTAGAACTGGTTCACATGCATTCTTCTTGATGGCTGAATAATACTCCATTGTGTAAATGTATCACAGCTTTCTTATCCACTCATCTGCGGATAGACATCTAGGTTGCTTCCATGTCCTGGCTATTATAAACAGTGCTGCGATGAACACTGGAGTACATGTGTCTCTTTCAATTCTGGTTTCCTCAGTGTGTATGCCCAGGAGTGTGATTGCTGGGTCGTATGGCAGTTCTATTTCCAGTTTTTTAAGGAATCTCCACACTGTTCTCTATAGTGTCTGTACTAGTTTGCATTCCCGCCAACAGTGTAAGAGAGCTCCCTTTTCTCCACACCCTCTCCAGCATTTATTGCTTGTAGACTTTTGGATAGCAGCCATTCTGACTGGCGTGAAATAGTCTCACCATTCCCGTATAGACTGGCAATGCCCTGGTAGTGTTTACAGTCATCCATTTCATAGTTTGCAACTATAAGACTGTCACATTGATGTGAAGACCAAAGCAGTTTGAAAGAGCCATGGGAATAGGATCCACCCAACTAAAGACTGTGGGGAGTGCAGGGGAGCAAGGCAATACAAACCTGTTATAAAACTGAAAATACTTATGCAGAGTGCATCTAGTTTTCGCTTTTAATTCCTTTGACTCTTATTTGTGCAATCCCAGGCCAGACTTAACTCTTTGCATGCATGCTAAGTCACTTCTGTTGTGTCTGATCTTTGTGACCCAAAGGACCATCGCCCATGAAGCTCCTTTGTCCATGGGATTCTCTATAGAGTATGTTGCCATGCCCTCCTCCAGGGGATCTTCCTGACCCAGGGATCGAACACTTGTCTAATGTCTCCTGCATTGGCAGGTAGGTTCTTTATCACTAGTGCCATCTGGGAATCCCAGGCATTCTTTACTCATTGTTATATACTCACCTTTTAGCTCCCTATTATTTTTTTTAAGTTAGTTCTCTGAATCTCAGCTGCTTCAATTGTATAATGATATACTTTGATTGGATGATTCCTAGATCATGTCTAAGCTTAAGAATTTGTGCTAACAGGACTTACATTTGTATGTGTCCTCACCTGTTGTTTTGGTTGGACTTTACAGACACAGTTTGGATGGATTAAAAGTATGAAAGTGAAAGTTGCTCATTTGTGTCCGATTCCTTGCTACTCCATGGCCTAAACAGTCCATGGAGTTCTCTAGAACAGAAAACTGAAGTGGGTAGCCTTTCCCATCTCCAGAGGATCTTCCCAACCCAAGGATCATACCCAGGTCTCCCACATTGCAGGTGGATTTTTTACCAGCTGACCACCAGGGAAGCCCTGGATTATGAATCAGTAATCATGTAGGTATTATAGCATCTCATTATGTGATAATGAAAAAAACATTCTCTCTGGACAATTATAGACATGTATGTTGGACAGAATCTAAATAGGGCTTTATCTCTATCTATCTGTCCACTATATATATGATGATCTTTAAAACTATTACATTAAATATATAATCTTGAAATTTACAGAGAAAAAAGAAATTTATTGCAATTATATTAATTCTCAATATATGTAAAACTCACTATATTATTTGTTTACTCATCACTGAATTATTATTGTTGAAGCTGAAACTCCAATACTTTGGTCACCTGATGTGAAGAACTGACTCATTTGAAGAGACCATGAAGCTGGAAAAGATTGAAGGCGAGAGGAGAAGGGGATGACAGAGGATGAGATGGGTGGATGGCATTACCGACTCAATGGACAAGAATTTGAGTAAGCTCTGGGAGTCGATGATGGACAGGGAGGCCTGGTGTGCTGCAGTCCATGGAGTCGCAAAGAGTTGGACATGACTGAGTGACTGAACTGAATTGACCTGAATTATAGTTACCTTGTCCAAAATAGCAAACTATAATATAATATCTGGGGGTATAATTGAGACGTTTTACTCAGTGTCTCATCCATTTATGTGATCTCTAATATAGTTGCATGACTTTATATGTGCATAGTAACAATTCCTAAATTAATAAAAGTATTAATATGTCTGTTACATACTCTTCTCTGGCTTATATGTCCAAATATTTGAATAATATGTCCACTTGGATGTCCCAAAAGTTCCAAACATTAGAGCTCCAAATCTTGATTCACCCCCAAACTTGTTCTTTTTCAGTATTTCTCACGTAATAGCATCATATTTTTTCTCAGCTCAAAACCATTGGTGTTTGTTTCCTTCTTTCTTTTCATATATAAATGACCAGAAATCTCTTTTCTCATCTCACAGCATTTGACTGAATTCCAATACCTCTACAGCTGTTACGCTGGATTAAGATACTACCTCACATGGGTACCATGAGTAGTCTTCTTCCTGGTTTTCCTTATTACTCTATTGCCCATCTTGAGCACCAAGGTTTTCATAGAGCAGCCAAAGTAACTCATTCAGATTGTGAATACCCTGAACCAAGTTTGCCAAAGATTTCCTTATAGTTAGAGTGAATTTGTAATGCCTTACCATAACCTGCCTACACAATCACATGGGTTATGAGGTCTTCTTCTTCAAAGACCTTGTCTCCCACCATTTACCTTCATTCATGACTCCCATTCGTACTGGGCATCCTCTCTTGGATGCCCAGTGTGGATGTATTTTCACTATCACCACCATTGTCCTAACATGCAACATATTGCTTCCAAATCGCCTCATGGCTGGCTATTCCTAACTGCAAATTTTCTTAAGTCTTTCTCTTAACTATGTGTGCTCAGTTGTGTCTGACTCTCTGTGACTCCATGGACTGAAGCCCACCAGGCTCCTCTGTCCATGTAATTTTCCAGGCCAGAATATTGGAATGGGTTGACATTTCCTCCTCCAGGGGGTCTTCCTGACCCAAGGTTTGTAACCACATCTCCTGTATTACAGGTGGATTCTTTATAGCTGACTCACCTGACAAGCTCCTTACTATATCCAGCTTTATTTATGTCTCAGTATTTTTTATGTGAAATTAACTTAATTATATGTTTGCTTACTTGGGTTTTTAATTTATTATACCTGAAAATGTAAGCTGACTGAGGTCATGACTGTCTTTGTCTGAATTTTAGCACCTTACCTCCATCACCCCGAGTAGCATTGCCTGGAAAACAAACACTGAACAAATATTAATTTTAATGAATGAGTAAACAACCCTTCATTTATTTCTGCATATTTCCATGCCATTATTATTTTCCCTCTTTTAGATAACTGTTCTTATTTTCTAGAATTTTAGTTTCTGGTTGATTTCTTTTTCTAAATTACTGTTTGTTAAATCAAACTTCTGTTATTTTAATATAATTGTTTTACTAATATTATCCCTTATATACTTTTTATAAACAAATTTGATTTTTGTCTCATCAAGTCAAAATTTTTAAGAATGCAACCATTAAAATTTAATACTTAGGTGATAATTCTCCTCCAAGATCATTTTGTGCTTGGAGTACAATACTTCAAACACCTAATAAAACTTGGTTTTCTTATGTTGCAAAAAATTATTCTTCTGTTTCACAAGAATTTTATTATATGCAATCAGATCAGAGAAAGTAAAGGCAAAATTGGGATTTTTCTTCAGTTGGATACACAGATCTTATCATAGCAGAGAAAGATGTAACAACATCCTTCTCTATGCTTATCCTAAAAGATCTCTCACTGACTTACCTTTTTTTAGGCATAATAAAAATATACTAATATAGTTAATAATATTTTCTGGAAAGTAAAAATTGCCATTCATTGCATTTAAAAACAGCAGCATATCTTTATATTAATTTTGTTTCACTTTCATTGAGGTCCCCCAAAAGGAAGAATGGGAAGAAATACTAGCTGTAGTATTATTCTTCCTCTGTCTCCTGAATCCTAACACTAAACATTGGGGATTAGGTAGTTTAGACAAATATTGTCATCAAATATGCACAAATATCAGGGTAAAGTTTTATTTGGATCTAAAACACTAAAGTCAGTTTCTAATCTACCCACTTCTATGTGAGTATATGCAGATTTACTTACCTTTTCATTGGTTAAATTGTAACAAGACACCTTATCAAGTTCTAGAGAGGATCATGAGTATAGTGCCCAGTTACCCACTGACTATACCAAGAAATTACTGAGGACTCACTTGCTGTCGACACTGTGTGTATATAACCAACAGATATATACTGTTGGTTGCATAAAGGCCTCATTAGATTCTTTATTCTGCATAGATCCTATAACTAGCATTTCCTGTCCTTGTTTATTACTTGGTTATATACCAAAATTCATGGAGAATATGACTCCTGTTAACATTTTTTTAATATATGTAGCATAAGCCATTAAAAAGTAAACTTGAATGATTGTCATATTAAAACTAAAAAAAATTAATTCATAAAATACACTACATTGATGACATTGGCTCAGTAAAGATTTCAGTTGTTGCTAATTTTACGTTTAATTTCAATTTTTCACCTCCTGTATTTTTCACATATTAGTTAACGGGTTCATTGGCCATTTTTTTTTTTTTTTCTGTTTTGGCTACCCTTTTGATTTGGGAGAAATCTCAAGAAAAGTGGAAGCCAATCAAGCCATCTGCTATGGGAGCTGAAGACACGTGGATAATCCCTTCCCTTTCCCTTTGGCAGCCAGTAATCTAAACTCACCAGTCACATTGCCCCTCCCTCCCACCAGTGAAGACTCTGCATCTTGAGTAAATGAAGCAAAAACAGGATGACATTTAGATATTTTTGATAGCAGAATCAACAGAATGGAGAGTCTAATGGACTAACACATAGTGTCAAAAGGAAATGGAATCCAGCAGGAGAGTGGCAAGTGTCCAGATCACAGTTACCCAGTGGAAGAGGTGGTGAGGAATAATTGGACAGCAACAATATTCAGAGGTGGTTGATCTTGGCAGTTTTTTTTTTTCCTTAATATTTATTGAACTTGGTTTTTAGCAAACTTTTCCATACCCTGGAAAATATCCTGATGCTGGGAAAGATTGAGGGCATAAGGAGAAGGGGACGACAGAGGACGAGATGGTTGGGTGGCATCACTAACTCAATGGATATGATTGTGAGGAAATTCCAGAAGATAGTGAAGGCCAGGGAAGCCTGGCATGGTACAGTCTATGTGGTTGCAAAAAGTCGGGCACGACTTAGCAACTGAACCGAACAACATAGGATACACTTTGCAGATGACATCTTGGAGCAGAATAGACAAAAAAAATAGACTCTCCAGCTGGTTTGGTTGGGGATATGCATGACAGATAACGGAGATATACCCCAAGAACATGAATGGACCTGCTACCAAGTTGGAGACTGAATGCTCAAGCCAAAGTTAAAAGCGTGGTGCAGCACTTTGTACTCTGAGTCTCCTGCCACTAAGAGAAAGGAATCATTCTCACTGATTTTAAAAGGAATATTCGTGATGCTTGTTTGTGCAGCTCTAATCCATTTAAGGATTTGAATTGTTCCCAGGGTAATAAAAATGCATTTAAATATATCAGGCTACAGTACAAAGAACTTTATCACCAACTTCCTCTGATCCAACTGATGTATTGGATCCAATTCTCAAATCATATGTGGCAAAGAGCTGTGCTGTATAAGTGTGAAGTCTGCAGTAAATTGCAACAGAATAACAGAATAGTCATAGTTCAGGTGCCTATGTTTTGGCAGAAAAGCTAAGCTGTTTTTAATTTAAAAATAGAAAAAAAAAGGATCTGTTCTTTTCAGAGACAGCTTCTGGCTTGTTCTTGGACTCCGATAGATAGTAAGGAACTGGATATCAGAAAAAAAATTCATATGAAATTAGTTACCTATCAAGAATTGGATTTTAACTGATATACCAACAGAATGTCATTATACTGGTGTTGTCAGCCACCTGTGTCTCCTACTATCTCAATGCTTCTTTGGGAGACTGAAGACAAAATGGACAATATGTCAAGGGTTGAGCTCAACATTCAGAAAACGAAGATCATGGCATCTGGTCCCATCACTTCATGGAAAATAGGGAAACAGTGGAAACAGTGTCAGACTTTATTTTGGGGGGCTCCAAAATCACTGCAGATGCTGATTGCAGCCAGGAAATTAAAAGACGCTTACTCCTTGGAAGGAAAATTATGACCAACCTAGATAGCATATTAAAAAGCAGAAACATTACTTTGCCAACAAAGGTCCGTGTAGTCAAGGCTATGGTTTTTCCCGTGGTCATGTATGGATGTGAGAGTTGGACTGTGAAGAAAGCTGATCGTCAAAGAATTGATGCTTTTGAACTGTGGTGCTGGAGAAGACTCTTGAGAGTCCCTTGGACTGCAAGGAGATCCAACCAGTCCATTCTAGAGGAGATCAATCCTGGGTGTTCATTGGAAGGACTGATGCTAAAGCTGAAACTCCAATACTTTGGCCACCTCATGCGACGAGTTGACTCACTGGAAAAGAGTCTGATGCTGGGAGGGATTGGGGGTGGGAGGAGACGGGGACAACAGAGAATGAGATGGCTGGATGGTATCACCGACTCGATGGACATGAGTTTGAGTGAACTCCGGGAGTTGGTGATGGACAGGGAGGCCTGGCGTGCTGTGATTCATGGGGTCGCAAAGAGTCGGATACGACTGAGCGACTGAACTGAACTGAATTGAACTGAAAGGTGCCAGAGGTGTCATCTCATCCAGACTTCTTTGGACACTTCATAAGTTACTGATCAGTGTACAGAATATCAGGAAAGCACACTACACCACATATTTTAAAACAGACATTGGGATTAAAAAGAGGTGTTGTGAGTCAAAGTACTCAGTTGACTTTTATCGGTTGCTGAGAAGAAACTTGAGTGGTAAAACTGTTTATTAGGTATATGAAATGTATATTAGGTATTAATATTATTGGCATACATTCTGTTTCTTTCATCTTTTATACATTCTTCTATTCGTATTTCAGTAAATGTTTTTCAATACATACAAAATATATTTCAGGATCTAGGCTGAATGGTATAAATACAGAAAAGAGACTAATAGACACAGATCCTGATTTAATGGAAATTTTCTCTATGCCTTTTTATTACTTATATAAAGAGTAGTAATATTGTCAGTTGTTGTTATTGTTGTGAATTATGAGTAGGTTTGAGGAAGCTGCTGGTATTTCAGTTCCAGACATGCTGAAAATGAAGAACTATTGAGACATCAAAATGTGGAGTCCTGAGGGTCTTAACATGGAGCTCAGCAGTTAAGCTTGGGTTGAAAACACAGATATGAGGATAATGATTTTTACTGCATTGTCGATGACCTAATTTGGATTCAGAGCAACCAGGGAAAGTATAGAACTTTCTCCTCTCTCCAAATAAAAGCAATAGAAAGACTGAGTTTTCAAAACACTGATATAGTATGGGAAGGAATCGTAGAAGAGTCAGGATAAGAGCCCCATTGTCTACTTCATATTTCAAAAATCATATTAGAATTCTAATCTCACATAAAGCACTTCTAGTCCAACATACCAATAATTTGACTTAATCTCTTTTAGAATTACTAGCTCTGGTGTGGTACAGTGTAACATAGTGGTGAGGACATGGGTTCTGATACTAGATTCCTGGTTAGACCTGTGATTTCGAGCCAGGTACTTTCCTCTCTAGGCCAGTTTCTAGCACTGGAAATGCTAGAATATCTATTTATTAGGCTCATTGTAACAATTGTGTAATACACAAAATATGCTAAAGATAGTTCTGATTCAGAGTACATTCTAAGCATATGTCAGTCATTAATTTTGCACTATTACCTACAGGCATTATCTATAAATACTTACCTTTATATTCACGTTCTCTAGTACAGGGACTTATTCATGGCGCTTGTTCAATAGATTCTTGGGGAGTCAGGTGATTTATAATTTCAAAAAGTTTATTTCACCATGTCTTTTAAGACTCACAGAATTAGCATTTGGAAGAAGTCATCATATAAAGAGCTGAATTACCTGGACAGTGGATGTTCAGTATATCACTATAAAGCTAAAATGAAGAGGAACACTACATCCCAAGACACCGCCTCTAACTCTGGACTTGATTTCCATATCAAACAACCACAAACTTTTGCTGAATCCCCAGCTGCTGACTGACCACAGGCAGAACTTCCTGAGAATATCTTACCTTTATTCCTGCTCAGTACCATACTGTGCTTTGAGCTTGTAGTTTCTTCAATCTGACCAACAGAATTTATGTGTTACATTTCACCTTGTCAAATTCAGGTTGTTCATTATAGCTGTGAAGATTGTGGGGTATGAGGATTCTGTCAAAATACCTTTTATATAAAATAATCTCATAAGAATTAACTGTGTTTAAGAGATTTACTTTCTTGCTTGACATATATAAACAACTCTGAAGTTGTAGCTCATTTGAATTGTAGTTCATACTCCAAAAATGTGTGCCAATAGAACTGCTATTGATAGGTTTTACATCAAATAATCTCTTTAAAAAAGAAGCCAGTCTTCTCCATGTATGTTTTTAAATCAATACTGTGTTAAGTAATCTCTGTTTACTCTTTCAGATCCTCTCTCTGCCCTTGTTCATTCTGATCAATGTCCAGCGTCCTGTAGACTGACTCCTATAGAGTATATAACCCAATGTCTGTCTAGCTTTCAGTTGGATTGGGCCAATGGGAGGCTCTAGTAGGGGATTAGAAGATGATAGAGAGAGGGGGAAAAAAGAGAGAGAGAGAAGGTTTTCCATGCTTTCTCCTATCAGGCCATTGCAGTCATAGTAACTGTGCTTCTTCATGCAGGTCCTTCCAGATTCTCATTTATCCCTGGCTTCTTCAGACTTGGTTGTTCTAATGGCTTCCTGTTAAGCACTATCCACAGAATTCAATACCCTTGCTGGTACATAATTCTACAAGTGGTCCCTTTAAAAGCCATCTTAAGTTACCATGTTAGGTGTGCTGCCTTTTTATTTTTCCTGCCAAAAATTAGACTGCTGTATACAATGTAAGTCTGTATAAAGATAATTTTACTGAGTTTTTTCTTTGGTATCTTATATTTAAGCAATGTATTATTAGTCCTGTGAAAATGCTTTTATATATTTATACATACAAATGTTATGTGGGTAATAAGGAAAACGAACTATTACTATGATGTAAATGATATTTTACATAACAGCGCAATTTGAGACAGTTGAATAGAGACAAGTTTATTATTTGCACTATGTGTAAGATCTCACATGAGGTTGTTACATACTTTGATTATCAAGTTTTGTTTTTTTTTAATCTCTACACTCAGGATTTTAGAGTCTATGCTAAAGAAATTTCCTACAAAATATAATCTATATAGATGGAGTAAAAAGAAAAGTGAATTAATATTTTCACAAATCTCAAGGGAAACAAATAAAATAGAAATGGATGAATATAATAAAAAGTTTAATCTACAGAAAGAAAAAAGCTAATTGAGTTGGTGTAGAATCACATCGGAGAAGGCAATGGCAAGCCACTCCAGTACTCTTGCCTGGAAAATCATGGATGGAGGAGACTGGTGGGCTGCAGTCCGTGGTGTCGCTAGGGGTCAGACATGACTGAGCGACTTCACTTTCACTTTCACACATTGGAGAAGGAAATGGCAACCCACTCCAGTGTTCTTGCCTGGAGAATCCCAGGGATGGGGTAGCCTGGTGGGCTACCGTCTATGGGGTCACACAGAGTCGGACACAACTGAAGTGACTTAGCAGCAGCAGCAGAATCACATACATTTCACAACTGCATCATTAGCAAGGGAATTAGGTCAGTCAGTAACTACCCCACGTTAGTCATTCAAATTTATATAACTTAAACCTTCACCCAAGCTTCCAGCTGATATAGGATTCAGGTCTCTGCAACAATTGCTAATTTATTTCTATTCTAAGATCCACTTGAGCTTTTATACACTTACAAATTTAGTAGAAATACAGAAAATGAAATTCATAGAACTTATTTTATTAACTAAAGTGTGGCACTTTCTATTTATTGGGAACTGAAATTATCTTTTAAATTTCATAGAATTTTTTTTCTTCTCAATTCTGCCACTAATTAGTTGCATATTTTTCAAGAATATGAAGTAATTATTTGGCATATGGATTGTAAAACTATGCATTATTAACATGAATATATTTATCTTTTTTCAGTGGTACTCTTTCATTACAATGTGAGAAACTGGGGAAAGGCAGAAGCAAGAGAAAGAGGAGAGAGAGAGAATGTGAGGAATATGTTATCAAGTTTAAACTCCAAAAGAGACTAAGATTAAGTGGTGTTGGTGATGGTTCAGTTGCTAAGCCATGTCTGCCTCTTGTGATTCCATGGACTGTAGCCCACCAGGCTCCTCTGTCCTTGGGATTTCCCAGCAAAGATTACTGGAGTGGACTGCCATTTCCTTCTCCACAGAGAGATTAAATCATTATAAAAATCAGTACCATGGCATGTAAACTGTGAATCCTTTCTAGTATCCCCATGTCTACCTTTCAAATGGGATTTTCTAGAAAATTTGAAAAGTTGGTGATATATAATTATCATCTCTAATTTTTTTTCTTGAAAGTTTAGGCATAAACACATAATTTTCTAGTTGCTATCTTTGAAATATACGGGAATAACCTTATTAGTACAACATGAAACAAGGGAGATAATTGGAAAAACAGCATATCTGAAAACATTTATCTTGCACTTAGAATTTGAGACAACTCTACTGAAAAAGATGCCTAATTTTCCTGTATCAAGGATATATGGTGACCCTCCAGCAAAGGCATGCAAAATTTAAAATTGTTTAAATATATGTAGAATGGCTGTGGAATGACATATTTTGCTTTGTAAAGATATTTGACCTTAACAAAATTGAGCCACTTCATTTATTACTATAAATCATATAAAGATTGACTAGAGTGTTTTGATAACTATTATTTTTCATAAAATAGTTAAAATGTAAATCTTATAGGATACCTAATGTTATTATGTAAGAGTATTATGATTTTCTACTGGATGTTTCTAGTGAAATATTTATCAAAGTCATCTAATTTTAAATGCTGTAATAAAACAAAAACCCTGCAATAAATAATAGATCAAAAAAGGTTCTCATAGCAACAAAATTGGGAACACTTATTTGCTTTCTCCTTGGAAGGAAAGCTATGACAATCCTAGCCAGCGTATTAAAAAACAGAAACATCTCTTTGCTGACAAAAGTCCATATAGTCAAAGTTATGGTTTTCCTGGTAGTCACGTACAGATGTGAGAGTTGGACCATAAAGAAGGCTGGGTGCCAAAGAATTGATTCTTTTGAATTGTGCTGTTGGAGAAGACTTGAGAATCCCTTGAAATGCAAGGAGAACAAAGCAGTCAATCCTAAATCAACTCTTGACTATTCAATGGAAGAACTGATGCTGAAGCTGAGGTTCCAATACTTTGGCCACCTGATGCAAAGGGCTGACTTAGTAGAAAAGACCCTGATACTGGAAAAGATTGAAGGCGAAAGGAAAAGGGGGTGGCAGAGGATGACATGACTAGATAGCATCACCAACTCAATGGACATGAATTTGAGCAAACTCCAAGAGGTAGTGCAGGAGAGAGGAGCCTCGCATGCGGCAGTCCATGAGGTTGCAAACAGTTGGACACAACTTAGCATCTGAACAACAAAAACAAGAATTGACTATGAAAGTTTATTATGAAAAGAATATTATAACCTTAAACATAGAGCAAGAAACAATATAGTTTATTTTTGAGCTTCATGATACATAATTACAATTGCTGAAGTCAGTAGGTATTTTACAATTTTATAAGTGTGGGAGATTTTTGCATGAGAAAGCTCAATTCTTAGAAAATTACTTTGGTGTCTAAAAGAACTATTAGTTGTATTGTTTTTAATTTTTTTTAAAGTTTGCAAATAGGTTTAAAATAGAAAAAGTCCTAGCAATTAACTTTCTTACACTCCAGAAACAAGAGATCCAGGAGTTAATTTATTCTAAATGGCATGCTGAGCTTGTTCAGTGGAAATTACTACTGATAAAAATTGCCATTTGTGATTATTTTATTAACGTGGCAGAGTGGGGGAAGGCAGTGGCAAGCTTTAAAAAGAATTAACCAGCACAGGTTTCTGCATTTATTCTTCGTTTTAGAAGAGCTAAGTTCCCTCTAGTCAAGGCTATGGTTTTTCCCGTGGTCATGTATGGATGTGAGAGTTGGACTGTGAAGAAAGCTGATCGCTGAAGAATTGATGCTTTTGAACTGTGGTGTTGGAGAAGACTCTTGAGAGTCCCTTGGACTGCAAGGAGATCCAAACAGTTCATTCTAAAGGAGATCAATCCTGGGTGTTCATTGGAGGGACTGATTCTAAAGCTCTAATACTTTGGCCACCTCATGCGAAGAGTTGACTCACTGGAAAGGACTCTGATGCTGGGAAAGATCGAGGGCAGGAGGAGAAGGGGACAACAGAGAATGAGATGGCTGGATGGCATCACCGACTCTAACATGGGTTTGAGTGAACTCCGGGAGTTGGTGATGGACAGGGAGGCCTGGAGTGCTGTGATTCATGGGGTTGCAAAGAGTCGGACACGACTGAGCGACTGAACTGAACTGAACTGAACCTTTTAAAATACTTCAGTACTGCACCAATTTGAGAAAGAAACAGAGAGAATACCACAGAGGATTTCCAATTTTGACCAATGGTAGACTGGCTCAGAGCAATACTCCATGCCAAGAACATCATATCAACAAAAATATATTGTGAAAATGTATGCTGTTTCTTTTAAATATTTAGTGATCATAGCAATTCTTCATTTCATCTTCCTCCTTATCTGTTGAGTTTCACTTTTTCCAGAGTTCTGAAGAATTGAGCTTTCTTCTTGTACAGCCTCTCTCTACAGATATTTTCCATTGTGACTTTATTCTTCTCTCTGATTAACTCTTTCATCATCTTTCATCATCTTTCATTCTGATAAATATTTAAGTCTCATCTGCCACAACTTCTCATTCTGTTTTCTGGTCCTTGTAATTCTTTTCATTTACTATTATTTTAGCTGATTACCAGGGGCTTAGAGTGAATAATTGTTTGTGTTCTGTCTTCCTTTTCTAACTCAAAGGCAAACATATATAATAAAATTTGTAAATTAAATGCTAGTCAGATAAAACAATTAATTTAAATAATTGAAAGGTATATTAATGATAACTTATTATTTGTTATTTGCTACTCAAAAAATTCTCTTCAACTTTCCCCAAGATTTCAACATAAGTACATGTGCTTAGTGAACTGGAAATAACATAATTATCTATTTTTTTTTCTTCTTTACAATTCCTCCCAATTGTTATCAAATTGTGATGATTGAGAAGACTCTTGAGAGTCCCTTGGACAGCAAGGACATAAAACCAGTCAATCTTAAACGAAATCAACCCTGAATATTCATTAGAAGGGCTGATGCTGAAGCTGAAGCTCCAATACTTTGGCCACCTGATGTGAAGCACTGACTCATTGGAAAAGACCCTGATACTGGGAAAGATTGAAGACAGGAGAAGGGGATGACAGAGGATGAAATGGTTGGATGGCATTACTCACTTAGATATGACCTTGAGCAAACTCCATGAGATAGCGAAGGACAGGGAATCCTGGAGTGCGGCAGTCCATGGGTTCACAAAATGTCAGACACTACTTAAAGACTGAACAATAACAACTTAATCATAAAGCTAAGCTGGTAGTCAGTAAGATGACATTAAAATAAGCTATTCCTTTAGAATGAAAATATATATTTTACTTTACAAAAGCAATCCTCCAGAAAAATTAAGAAACCTGATACCCAGCATTTTGCCACCTAGATAGCACTAGAATGAAACATTTCAAAACCCTTTCATTTCAGACTTAAATCTACTAAAATAAATGGCTTTCTTAAATAAATTATCTGGCCATACTTTTCCAAAGATTTGATAACAAAACCAAACACATTTCTTATGATTTTAACCTAAATTTAAAAAAGGAAAACCTTAGCTTTTTCTAATATTTATTTTCTAAACCAGTTTTTACTCTTATGAAATAATATAAAATAGATAGTTCAAAGTAAACTTACCTTTATGTTAGATTTAGCTTTGAAACTACAATAAGAACAATTAAGTCATATATTTGCTACAATGTTTGACATTTGTTAGGCAAGTAATAACTATACAAATGAGAGTTACTAACAGATTATGTATCTATCAGATAAGTCCCAAAGGTCAATTTTTTATCCTCAAGAGTTCAGAACTGCAGGCCTTTTTTATGTCGAAATTACAAGTGAAGAAAGAAGAGAGCTATAATTAGTCTGAAGTAAATCAAAAAAATCAGTTAAAATATATGGACTTTGAAAACCTTCACTGCCTTGAAGAGTTTTATCCTTTGACTGAGACCTTTGCCCCAGTCCTCCCTGGTGGGTTCTCCTTCTTTCTAATCAAACCATCCTATTATAAAGCTCAAAATACTTTTATGTCCCTTATTTAGTATTAATTGTGTTAACAAGATTTTTCTGTTTGTTACCTTAGGATCCATTGGTAAGTAAATGGTACTAATTTGGTAACAAGAGTAATTTATTAATACAGTTTTCAAACTATCTAAGGTTTTAATCTTCAAAGTACTTTGAATAAGCTTGTGCCTTATATTAATAAGTTTTTATTTTATATAGTCAATTAGTAATTAATTGACTGTATGGTGAGATGAAGTTAAACCATTCACTCAAACTATGTTCAGATGTGGAAGAATATGCCAAGATAATAAGAGGGGAAAAGCACTAAATTAATACCTTATTTCTAACCCTAGCCCTTTAGAAGAGAGGTTAGTGGCGTGTGTTTTCAAAGGATATACTTTTTATTACTATATAACTTACTTGGGTTAGGGAGAAAAAGAAAAAACAAACAAACCGAAAAGAGAAAACTATTTGTATTAACAGCAGTCAAATGAAAATAAGAAAATTCTTCAAATGTCGATATTTGAGTTTATGACAACTTTCCTACTTCTATTTTCAAGAAGTAATATATAATTGTAAAAATAATATTAAAGTTTGAAAAGGCCAAAGGTGCACAGCAAAGAGGTAGTAATAATAAAGCTTCCATTTTGAGCCTTTATAAACCACATTTAATAAATATTGATGGAGTTTTGCATGAATACATACATACAAAAGATCTTCATATTCATCAAAAGATAATTGTGTTCTAAATTAATTAAGGCATGCAAGATAAAAACACAATCTTTTGTTATAAAGTAACGATTGATATCAGTTGATTTTATTCCTTAAAAGGACTTGTGTATATGTATATTTGTGCTTGTGTGGTCAGTCAGTCAGTTCAGTCGCTCAGTCGCGTCCGACTCTCCGCGACCTCATGAATCACAGCACGCCAGGCCTCCCTGTCCATCACCAACTCCCGGAGTACACTCAAACTCATGTCCACAGAGTCGGTGATGCCATCCAGCCATCTCATTCTCCGTCATCCCCTTCTCCTCCCACCCCCAACCTTTCCCAGCATCAGAGTCTTTTCCAGTGAGTCAACTCGTCGCATGAGGTGGCCAAAGTATTGCAGTTTCAGCTTTAGCATCAGTCCCTCCAATGAACATCCAGGATTGATCTCCTTTAGAATAGACTGGTTGGATCTCCTTGCAGTATAAGGGACTCTCAAGAGTCTTCTCCAACACCACAGTTCAAAAGCATCGATTCTTCGGCGATCAGCTTTCTTCACAGTCCAACTCTCACATCTATACATGACCACGGGAAAAACCAAGGTTGGCTTGAAGCTCAACATTCAGAAAACAAAGATCATGGCATCTGGTCCCATCACTTCATGGGAAATAGATGGAAAAACAGTGGAAACAGTGTCAGACTTTATTTTTGGGGGCTCCAAAATCACTGCAGATGCTGATTGCAGCCATGAAATTAAAAGACGCTTACTCCTTGGAAGGAAAGTTATGACCAACCTTGATAGTATATTAAAAAGCAGAGACATTACTTTGCCAACCAAGGTCCGTCTAGTCAAGGCAACGGTTTTTCCCGTGGTCATGTATGGATGTGAGAGTTGGACTGTGAAGAAAGCTTGTGTGGTAAGTCGCTTCAATTGTATCCAACTCTTGGCAACTCTATGGACTGTAGTCCACCAGGCTCCACTGTCCATGGGATTCTCCAGGCAAGAACACTAGAGTGGATTGCCATACTCTCCTCCAGGGGATCTTCTCAACCCAGGGATCAAAACTGTGTCTGCTGTGGCTCCTGCATATATACAATATGTTATATATATATAAAATTATATATATAATTATACATATAATTTTATATATATATATGAAGTGGCCTGAATACAATTTTTCTCTTTCTCCTCCAGAACATTACACAAAAGCAGCTGGTGAAATAAAAAGAAAGTAAAAGAAAGAAGAAACAAATTAAAAAAAAAACAAACAACAACCTAGGTTTAAACCTGTGTTTCATAATAGAGTCATTTTCTAAATCAATTAAGATTTATCAAAAAAAAAACAATGCAAGGATAAATAGTCTTTAGAAAAAATAATCATGTATATATGTTTTTTAAATGCTATAACTAAAAAATATACCCACATACTCACAGATCTATGCTGATACTTGATAATAGTCTATAAGCTTTTATATAACAGGGCATTTAACACTTACATCCTGCCTATGAGACGGTTGGTATCTTGCAGATAAGGAAATTGAAGCATAAAGGCAGGTAGGAACTGGATAAAGCCACACAGTTCAATAGTACGTAGGAAAAACAGGATTCAAAACCAGGCAGCACTGGCTGCACTTGTAACCACTGAAAAGATGTCTTTTCTAATGCTGATACTGAAACATACCCAAATACTAAATCTTAAGAGTTATAGTAGCAAAAATTGGCAAAAGCACAGGCAATTGGTTCAATTAATCATGCCACATCTATTTAAAATGAGGTAGATCTACACATGCTGACGAGGACTGTCCTCCAAGGGATGTAGCTAAATAGAAAAGCAAGCTTCACAACAAGGTTGTTAGCATTTTGTGTGAAAAATATACATCTACATATATTTTTACGTTCAGAGATCTTCAGAACTGCTCAAAAGGGAATCATTCCCAGTCTGCCTCCGAAGAGGAGGACAAAGTATCTAGATTAAGAAATTATAACTCTCATTGAAAACTTTTTTGTAATTTTTGAATTTTTTAAATGTCCAAAAATTATTTTAAAAATTAACAGACTTTATTTTTAAAGCAATTTAGTTATAGGAAAATGGATTTTCATATTAGAGAACAAATAGGCATCATTCTCACAGAAGAAAGCCCAAGTATAGATGATGAATTCAACCAAACATTTTAATAAAAAGCAACATAAATTCACACAAATGCTTTAAAAATTAGGAAATAAATCATTCTATGAGGCCATTATTACCAAGATATCCAAGCAAACACACAGTCTTGTAAATAAACTAAAATAACTGACACTGTACACTTTAAGAGGGTGAATTTTATGACATATAAATTATGTCTCAATTACAAAATAAACTTTATTAAAGACAATCATAGTGTGGGAGATAAAGAAAAAATATTTACACTTAAATATAGATTTTAAATGACATTTACAGAACAAAGACAAGTAATTAGAGAACCAGAACAAATATTAATAAATAAGATAAATATTTTAATTAAAAATTAGTAAGGCATTTTGATAAATATTTTAATATGTATAAATAGAGAAATAGTAGAGAATTACATCCTTAGAAATTAATGGTTGTTTAACCAGTGACAATAGATGGTTAAAACTAGAGACAGAAAGAAATATAATCTGAAAATTTTCATATATAATCTGAAATTTTGCAATAGAGGAAAATTCAGGTCTAGATAACTTTACTGATGTATTCTGAATGTATTTCAGGAAAAATTAATACCAGCTCTTTACAAACTTTTCCAAAATTCAGAAGAGGATAAACATTTCCCAATTCATTCTATGTGGACAGCATTACCCAGATACCAAAACCAGCCAAAGGCAGACTAGAAAAGAAAATTAGAGCTTAGCATCCTTATGAATATAGATGTAAAAATTCTCAACAAACTAGCTAACTGAATTCAGTCATGTATAAAAAGTTTGTATAGCATGATAGGGTAGGATTTATTCCTTGAATGCAAGACTGGTTCAACAGTTAAAAAATCAATGAAATTCACCATATCAATAAACTAAAGAAAAAAATTATACAATTGCATCAATGATCTCAAAAACAAATCATCTGACAAAGCTACTGAAAAAAAAAAACCTCACCAAGTTAAGAACAGAGAAGAATTAACTCAAATTAATAAGAAACATCTATAAAAAAGTGCACTAACCTCACACTTAATAGGGAAAGAGTGAAAGCTTGAGAACAAGTCAAGTACATCCACTTTTGCTGTTCTTATTCCACAAAGTACTAGAAGTTTCTAGCTGCAGCAATGAGGCTTACTAGCAAATAAAAACATTCAGGTTGAAAAGGAAAACATTAAACTTATTTACAGACAACACGATGCCTAAAAGTAAGAACTCCAAATAATGAGGTCAGAAGAGAATTTTTTCAAGCTGCTCCTGTATGTCTACCCATCCATGAGCATCTATATCCAGATAATTTCCCCTATCTTCTGTGATAAATGTGTGTCCTCCTACCTAAGGCTAATCTATTTCCTTATAGACTAGGTCTTATGTCTTCCTTACTGATGAGGAGCAAGGAGCTTTGTATTTCATTACAAATTTTCTTTCTTCTTGATTTCTTTCTTCTGATTCATTTCTTTCTTTCTTTAGATTAATTTGCAACAGCATAAAATGATAATATTTTGCCTTATCTTAAAAATAAACTCTCCTATCTCCTCTACCGCCTATAGCCACCAATCCCATCTATTTGGTTCTTTTAACATTCAAACTCCTCCATATTTTATGTATGTTCACTACCTCCAATTCCTCTCCTCTTGTTTTCTTTGGGCTTCCTTGGTATCTCAGCTGGTAAAGAATCCACTTGCAATGTAGGAGACCCTGGTTCAATTCCTGGGTTGTGAAGATCCCCTGGAGAAGGGATAGGCTACTCACTCAGGTGTTCTTGGGCTTCTCTGGTGGCTCAGCTGGTAAAGAATCTGCTTACTACGTGGGAGATTTGAGTTTGATCCCTGGGTTGGGAAGATCCCCTGGAGAAGGGAATGGTTACCCACTCCAGTATTCTTACCTGGAGAATTCCAAGGACAGAGGAGCCTGGCAGGCTACAGTCCATACGGTCACAAAAACTTGAACATGACTGAGTGATTAGAATTCTCTTAGTTACTGTCTTTTGCCTCTAACATGCTAACAAATCTAATGATCCTCAATACCCAAACTGTAAAATTCAGCAACTAACAGGTCTCAGCTTATTCGACTAGCCAGATGCATTACTCAAAACCAATTCCATTGATCTTGAAGAATTTTCTTATTTGGCTTCTTGGGTATTACAGACTCCTGATATTATTTCTGGCTAATAGTCTCTCTCCTTTGCTGATTTGCCCTCACTTTTTCAGTTACTTAATTCTATAGTTCTCAAAGTTCAGACACTGATATTTTTCTTGTCTACATTTATTACTTAATGGTTTTATTTTAGTCTCCTAGCATTGATGCTATCTTTACAGTAGACAGTGTCTTTATGGCTTCCCTGGTGGTATTAGTGGTAAAGAATGCGCCTGCCAATGCAGGAGACGTAAGAGAACCAGGTTTGATCCTTGGGTCGGGAAGATCGCCTGGAGCAGGAAATGGCAGCCCACTCCAGTATTCTTGCCTGGAGAATGCATGGACAGAGAATCCTGGTGGGCTACAGTCCATAGGGTCTCAAAGAGTTGGACACAACTTCAGGGACATAACATATTTCGCATTGGTTCCCTAAGAATTAGAACCTGATGTTAGGATTCAAGAGCAAGTAGTTTGGGACTTCCCAGGTAGCACTAGTGGTAAAGAATCTTCCTGCAATGAAGGAGACCTTAGTTCAATCTCTGAGTCAGGAAGATTCCCTGGAAGAGAGTGTAGCAATCCACTTCATTATTCTTGCCTGGAAAATCCCATGGACAGAGGAGTCTTCTCTGTCCATAGGGTTGCAAAGAGTCAGACATGACTGAAGTGACTTATCATGCATACGTGCATGCATGCAAGTAGTATATCTGGAGAAAAAAAATCTTACACAACACTATTAGGCAAATAGGGAAATTAGTCAGGAAATTGTGTGTGCTTAGTTGCTCAGTCGTGTCTGACTTTGTGACCCCATGGACTGTAACCCACCAGGCTCCTCTGTCCATGGGGAGTCTCCAGGCAAGAATACTGGAGTGGGTTGCCATGCTCTCTTCCAGGGGATCTTCCTGACCCAGAGATGAAACCCAGATCTCCTGCACTGCAAGCAGATTCTTTACTGTCTGAGCCACCAGGGAAGTCCAGTCAGGAAACTAATGGAGGCAAATAAATGTTATTAAACAAGTTATCATTAGAACTCAGAGCTTAAAATCACACTGAGGGACAATGAAAATCAGGGAAGAACATGTGCCTAGGTTGTCCCACCAAATGGGTGAGACACAAGAATATTTATCCACCTTGAACTGTCAATCTTTAGTGGAGGGCTCCTCCAAGAGGATATTCTTTCCCCAGCAAATTTGACCAATTGGATCTTCTCCTTCCAGCCACCAAAGAACAGAAGGCAGAAAATCATGGCTGCCTACAGTCTGAAATTAGGTGAATTTGCTTGTATATTGTAAATGTAAGGCAAATGACTGAGACATCAGTAGAGTTTACTACTCTCTCAATATTTTCACCGATCTAGTTATTGCCTCTAACTCGGCCCATATTCTATATGCCCTCTTGACATCATCCCTAAGACACCACAAACACTATGCTCATTAAAATGTACATCCCACATTGATTTCTCCTGCAATTTCCCCATTTCATAAAATGGCAATCCCAACATTGTGTTTCGGAGAAGGCAATGGCAAGCCACTCCAGTACTCTTGCCTAGAAAATCCCACGGATGGAGGAGCCTGGTAGGCTGCAGTCCGTGGGGTCACTAAGGGTCAGACACGACTGAGTGATTTCACTTTCACTTTTCACTTTCACACATTGGAGAAGGAAATGGCAACCCACTCCAGTGTTCTTGCCTGGAGAATCCCAGGGACGGGGCACCCTGGTGGGCTTCTGTCTATGGGGTCACACAGAGTCGGACACGACTGAAGTGACACAGCAGCAGCAGCAGCAGCAACATTGTGTTTGCTCAGGCCAAAAAGACTGGAGCTATTCCAGGTCTTCCTATTCTCTCATTCTCCCCTCCCATACAATCTGTCACCATGGTGTGGTGTATACGCATCTCTGCTCAGTGCTCACCCTTTCCGTGGTGACCGCTCTCTCAGAGCTGGAATGTGGCCACAGGCTTCTAACTTGTCTGTCTCATTCTCCCATAGCTCCCTTTGCAGCATCCAGAATGGTTCTGATTAAAAACTAAGACCTATAATGCCATTCCTCTACTTCAACTTTCTGGTAGTATGCTATATCACTCAGAATAAAAACCGATGTCTTCAAAATGCTTAAAGATGTGCCCCCTAGATTACTCTCGAAACTCAGCTATTACTTTTCTATTGGCTTGTTCCAACCAGCCAGGCTGATCTTCAAGCTGTGCCTTGGGCACGAAAACATGATCTCTTTCTTTTTTTTTTTTTAATTTATTTATTTTAATTGGAGGCTAATTACTTTACATTATTGTATTGGTTTTCCCATACATTGACATTGAACCCCCCTCCCACCTTCTCCCCATCCCATCCCTCTGGTTCATCCCAGTGCACCAGCCCCGAGCATCCTGTATCTTGCACATGATCTCTTTCTGAAGCCTTTGCACTTGTTGGTCTCTGGCCCCTCATTGAAGAATAATCTCATCCCATAGCCACTGGGTGGCTCCCTCACCTCTTACTTCTTTGCTAATGATACTTTCCCTGACAATTTTAAAGTTACAGACTTCCCAGTCTCCATCTCCTTTTCTTATATTTTGCTCCCATAGCAACTACCACTGAATAAATAATATATAATATTTAAATAAATATTTTATATCATTCTTCCATCCTACAAATAAATAGTTCAGGTAAGTTTTTTTTTTTTTTTCCTGTTTCATTCATGTATTTATTCCTCTAAACCTGGAATAGTTTTTTTCGGTGCTCAAATAAATATTCATTGTAGGAATGACTTTATTGGATTGTATATTTACTTGAGGATTAACTGGAAGACTCTTAAAAAACAAATAGCTTTATTTCATCCTCCAGAAGAAAATGCTTTGTATTCAAAGGTGTTCATAGAACACACAATGATCATAAAACTGAAAAAAGATCATGAAAGCAAGGACACTTTTGCAACTTCATATTTCAAATTCACATTTTTGCATCTTATTATAACTTTTATATTAGTGTGCCTGATTTCATTACACTTTCAATTACTATTATGGTCATGGCTTCATAGGAAAAGAGTTCACTTAGAGTGAACCCCAAAGCAAATGAAAAATAGTATGTAATAAAGGCAACAAGGTGAGAGAGATTTCACTCAATGACATTGTCTGATATTGACTAGAAAATAATTGTAAGTTATATTTAAGTGACAATGGCGAATATATTTAACATTTGCTTAATGTTAATTACTATATTAGCACTTAAAATTTGTCTCATAAATAAATATACTTTTTAGCATTTCTGTCAGGATTGTGTTGGATAGTTGTAGTGGAGGGGGAAAAAAAGAAAAAACAATAATGTGGGGAGTTCTATACCAAAATACATATATAGAGAGTTCATCTCTTCGAAAGATTATCTTTTCAAAATAACATGACTATAGAAGAACAAAAATATACTCACATCATTTGATTTTTATTTTATAATAGAAACCAGTTTATTCTCTAGTAAGAGTTGGTAACCAAGGACTTCAGTGTCTGACTCATGGTAAACCTGATAAGTGAACAAGAATTGTTAGATATTAAAGACACTAGCTAGAAGAAAAGAAAGTGTTGTTGCCTACTCCACCAAACAAAGATTTTAACAAAATCTGGTTTGGGATAATAAATTAATCAAATAACCTAAGTCATGTGTGTTTATAAGACCGTGATTTCCCCATTATAAACATAACAAAATATCAAATGAATAAGAACATTTGTTCTATGATTTATTTAATAATATTTCTTAGCCCCTAGATTACATGATTTGTCAGTTATTTTTGCTTGTTTTTACCTTGGTTTCAAGAAGAATATTTAACACCTGGGAATAAATATCCAATAAAGCTTTGTACAATTACAATATTAATAGGACATGTGAATTTGTAAAAATGCATTTTGATAAAAAGAAGCGTTGTATGAATAGAAATAAATTTGAGGTGGTACTAGTTTGTAATTTTTGGTTCACATAGAATAGCTTGCAGGGAAAAAAACTAGGGATAAGAAAAAGAGAAGTTTAAGGGGATTAATTTTCAAAATATACAAACAACTTTTACAGCTCAATATAAAAAACAAAAAAATCAAGAAAATGGTAAGAATACCTAAATAGACATTTCTCCAGTGAAGACAGATAGATGACCAAAAAGTACATGGAAAGAAGATGCTTGGAATCATTAATTATTAGAGAAATGCAAATAAAAATTACAATGAGGTATCACCTCACACCAGTCAGAATGGCTATCATCAAAATGTCTACAAATAATAAATGCTAGAGAGGGTGTGGAGAAAAGAAAGCCCTCCTATATTATTGGTGGAATGTAAATTGCTGCAACCACTACTAGACACATATCCAGAAGAGATGAAAACTCTAATCCAAAAAGACACATACATCCCAATACTCATTGTAGCACTATTTACAATAGTCAAGATATGGAAGCAACCTCAGTGTCAATCAACAGATGAGAAAATAAAGATGTGATATGTATACACATGTGTGTATATGTGTGTATATATATATATATATACACACTCAAAAATAGAATATTACTCAGTCATAAAAAATGAAATAATGTCATTTGTAATAGCATGGATAGCGCTATAGAGAATACCATACTAAGGTAAACAAAGAGAAAGGAAAATATCGTACGTGGAATATAAACAAAATGATTCAAATGAACTTATTTACAACACAGAAATAGACTCACAGACATAAGGACAAACTTATGGTTATCAAAGGAGAAAAAGGGGGAAAGAATAAATTAAGGATCTGTGATTAACAGATATACACTACTGTCTCTAAGATAAATAAGAACCTACTGAATAGCACAGAGACTACATTCAATATCTTGTAATAACTTATAAGGGAAAAGAATTTGAAAAAGAATGCATATATATACATATATATGTATGCATCGCAATCATTTTGCTATATACCTGAAATGTTGTGAATCAACTCTACTTGAATTTAAAAAATATCCCTCCAAAAAACTTGGTTGCAACAAAGGAAGCTCAGGTCATAGAGAGCAAGGGACAAAAATACAGAAGAAAAAGTAACTAGAAAGAACTCTTCAATTTGCTCTGTGAGTCTATTGTTACCAATCTTTAGGAATATTTCTGATAGCTATTTATGATGCTATTCAGAAAATCTTTGAGCATAGTTCTGTGAGTACTTCATCTTTCACAACATGGTCTGGATGCTCCATGTGATCATTGGTGGAGTAGGTCTTCAGAAATTATAAGACTCGGAGAGGGCAATGGCAAGCCACTCCAGTACTCTTGCCTAGAAAATCCCATGGATGGAGGAGCCTGGTAGGCTGCAGTCCGTGGGGTCGCTAAGGGTCGGACACGACTGAGCGACTTCACTTTCACTTTTCACTTTCACACATTGGAGAAGGAAATGGCAACCCACTCCAGTGTTCTTGCCTGGAGAATCCCAGGGACGGGGGAGCCTCGTGGGCTTCCATCTATGGGGTCACACAGAGTCGGACACGACTGAACTGACTTAGCAGCAGCAGCATTTTGTTACTATATTTTAATTCTTTCAGGAAGAACTTAAAGCCATTGAATTACTAGTGGAGATGAGTTTATTTATCCTCAAATCATATCATAGTTCTTGTACTAATTGGGAATGTTAATATAAACAAAACGTGTTTTATATTTATTAGTCTTAGTGGTAATAAGTTAAAAGAATTTTATTGCAAATTAACTCCACGAAAAGGAAAATTTCTTGACACAAAATGCTTTTCACTGAATGGTCTCTGGATTAATGCTAGGAACAACTTACAAAATCAATCACTATGCTCTTGAAAAAAAATCAATGAGTTCCTTCCAGGACATATTGCTTTTTCTTTCATAGAGCCTCATTAATAATAATAATAATAAAATGTGTCCAGGGAGGTGTGATGGTGTTGAGTTTGTACACAAGATCATCCCACAGAGCACCTAGCTGGTTAATGGAAACACTGCTAAAAGTTATAGTAGTATTAGATTTTCCCTTAGGTTATAAATAATACATTACTTTGGTGTTTAATTCAATGCTGACAAGAAGAAGAATGAGCTGGCATCCATATGGCGAATATTAACTACATTTCTAGCTATTGTTGCACTTAAATATTTAAGGCCTTATTTACAGATTGGAATAAAATGAAGTGAGGAATTAATATATTGGATATGAAATTGTAAACAAGATCGTGTGGTGTAAAGCCATTATGGACTATTTCTTCTCTACAAAATCTGCCTTGTTTGACTAATTGAGAGGCTGCCAAAGCATACCTTAATTATCGAGAGGCTTAATTTATCTCTTTGCAAATATCTGGGATCCTGATGGAAGCAATGTTTAAGTGAGACTCTTTGGTATGGTATCATGGTGTTAAAAAATTGTTTTGGGGTTCTCAGTGCTGCTACTGTCTGTGTACTCATACATGGGACCCTTTTTGCAAGAGCCGCGGTTTCATTATATATAGAATGGCAAGAGTAGTAACTACCCTACACTGATTAAAGTGAAAGTGAAAGCCGCTCAGTCCTGTCCGACTCTTCGCGACCCCGTGGACTATAGAATCCATGGAATTCTCCAGGCCAGAATACTGTAGTTGGTAGCCTTTCCCTTCTCCAGGGGATCTTCCCAATCTAGGGACGGAACTCAGGTCTCCTGCATTGCAGGAGGATTCTTTACGCCACAAGGGAAGCCCTGCATTGATAGTACCCCTTCACCTTTTAAACCTTCCTAGTGTCTTGTATTTAAGAAATTCTCATTCAGTATTTATTAAAACAATAGATGAGAGAATGAACAAGTAAATGAATGAATGCATCATTTTGATCGTGTTATGTTTTTCAACTTCTACAGTGGAAAACTTCACTATTGCTAGCAAAGCCCATGAATGTTCTTCTTCATTTCAATCATAGAATTAATTCTTATTAACCATAGAAGCAAAGTTATTCCTGTGCATTCTAAAGTATTTTTGAAATTGGTTTAATTTCACCCTTCTGTTGTATTTGTACTTTATGATTTTTGGGGCACTGTGATGTTGTGGAAGAGGCTGAAGGACTGTTATAATTTTACACAGATTCTCAGAGTTAACATTTCATCCTAATTTCCGGGATTCTATTCTTAGCATTATTTTGTCTTTGAGTTTTATTTCAAATATTGTAATCTTGAATGACCAATTTGAAAATATACACTAGGCTGTGGTAAACATTAATTATTAGTTTAATATATGTATAAGTAATGATCCCCGGGTTCGGAAGATACCCTAGAGGAGGAAATGGCAGCCCACTCTAGTATTCTTGTCTGGGAAATCCCATGGACAAAGGAGGCTGGCAGACTATAGTCAAAAGGGTCAAAAAGACTGACATGACTGAGTGCAAAGCATAATGAATGATTAAAAACATATTCTTGACTTTGACGATGATTAAATACAAAATTTATCGTGAAAAGAGCAAGCCATTTTAAATGTAACTTTGTATTGATAATAAACATGTAATAAATATAAATTTATAATACGTTATAAACTACATAAGCTATGCTACTTATGCTCTCAGGAAAGTCACTACCTTGTTTGTGAAATAAAATAAAATTTATGATAGAGACATTTATTTTTATTATTTATTCTCATGATGTCCCAAAAAATTATTTGGGTGGTTTTTCAACTAATGTTCTTTAAAATTGACCTAGTTTTTCACTAGAACCAAGAAGTTCAGTGACTCTATCCTCTTCCCAATAAAATAATATCTTGAAAATGTTACATATTTACATATAACCATTATTATAAACAATAATATATAAAAATGTTTTGGCTACTTGTGGTGGTGTAGTCACTAAGTCGTGTCCAACTCTTGGGACCTCATGGACTATAGCCTGCCAGGCTCCTGTGTCCATGGGATTTTCCAGGCAAAACACTGGAGTGGGTTGTCATCTTTTTCAGGGGAGCTTCTAAACCCAGGACTCAAACTCAGGTCACCTGCATCACAGGCGAATTCCTGTATTGCAGGTGGCTTCTTTACCTACTGAGTTACAAGAAAAGCCCTATGGCAATTTAATACTTACTTTTAATTTTTCTATAAAAATTCTGTTAATTCCTATTATTTATTCTACTTAAATAATTTCAGATATATAAAAGCATAGTCTAAAATTGCTCCTCATTTTTGTTTGATATTGTTAACATTTTATTCCCAGATAATTCTGGTTCAATTCTGAACTAGTAACAAAAAAAGGATGGTTTGTAATGAAC
The DNA here is from genome assembly GCF_049115385.1 of Moschus berezovskii. Lineage (NCBI taxonomy): Eukaryota > Metazoa > Chordata > Mammalia > Artiodactyla > Moschidae > Moschus > Moschus berezovskii. The sequence goes on along the minus strand of NC_142477.1, from coordinate 22,878,758 downwards.
AGTGTACACATTGAGAGAATCATCATCATTAAGAAATATTCTCATCATGATGACCTAGGCAGCAATGAACATGAAGAATAAGCCCTAAAATTAGCCACACAGCAAGGCTTTCTGGGGAGAGCAGGCTAGGCCCCCAAGCTGTCTGAAAACAGCTTGAGAGAACAGGAAGTGGTGATAGCTTATGGTTTTATGTTTTTAGGGTGGTGAGACTAGAATAAGATTAGAGTAAGTGTCCCTTTATGTGGATATTGGCTTCTGTGGTGTGAAATTCTCACCAGCACCAAAAAAAAAAAAAAAAAATCCCACCAGACTTTCTTATCAGCTTGTCAAAATGTGTGGGAGAAAAGGGCAAGAGGAGTGATGGGGCTTGGAAACTGTAAATAGTCAAACGTTAATAATAGAACTAGACAATTGATTAGAGTTAACCTATATTGTTTGATGAAAGGTTGAAAGATGCCATGTTTCATTTAATTGAATTTGAACTTATTTATTTAAGCCCTTATGACACTCTATGAGACTGGAATCCTGAGGTGAGTACAGGAGGTGAAAGTCATATTGACTACCTTATTTAAGAACTCACCACGGTATATTTTGGAATGTTAACTGAGTGACTCAGTGGCTATCAAAAATGCCTAGAACTCCAAAGGAGATAAATGATGTCTTGATAAGGACTTGTATAGCTGTGTTAGAATGTACAGAGTTGTGTGACCTAGATTTAGATATTGTATATCTTAAGGCAAGAGATTCCCAGAATTCTCTACCCCACAGGTAGCAAACTTAGATAAGGAGTTAATATAGCTGCTACCAGACAGACCAACACAGCCAGACCATTGGCAATGGTTTAAATCTATAAAAATTTGCAGACAAAGCTGATTTCTTTGCCAGGGTATCCAGTGCTAAGATGAATGTCTGAAGTCTGGGAAATTTTGCTGACTGCCAATTTCAGGGGAATCTCATCCAGTTAAGAAATGAAACTTAGTTCTTCAACAGAGTCTATCACATATAATTGTGGCACTGTTGTCCATTAATTATACACATTTCTACTGCTGTTCACTTTTTCGCTGTTGTTCAGTCACTCAGTCATGTCTGACTCTTTGCGAGTTGATCCCAAAGGACTAGCAAGGCTGGGGAGGACTTTCAACCCCCAGCACTAAGGTATCTCACAAAGAACAGAAGGTAGGAGATATCATGTCCTCCTGGAGGTGGGATCTGCAAAGGGGCCAGATTTGGCTCTATTTTCTGTAATTACAATTTACATTTTTGCAAGAAATACCTGATGGTTGGGTCAGCTTTGTTGGTATTCAGTCGCTCAGTCATGTCTGACTCTGCGACCCCATGAATCACAGAACACCAGGCCTCCCTGTCCATCACCAACCCCCGGAGTTCACTCAAACTCATGTCCACAGAGTCGGTGATGCCATCCAGCCATCTCGTTCTCTGTCGTCCCCATCTCTTCCCGCCCCCAATCCCTCCCAGCATCAGAGTCTTTTCCAGTGAGTCAACTCGTTGCATGAGGTGGCCAAAGTATTGGAGTTTCAGCTTTAGCATCAGTCCTTCCAATGAACACCCAGGATTGATCTCCTTTAGAATGGACTGGTTGGATCTCCTTACAATCTAAGGGACTCTCAAGAGTCTTCTCCAATACCACAGTTCAAAAGCATCCATTCTTCAGTGATCAGCTTTCTTCACAGTCCAACTCTCACATCCATACATGACCACGGGGAAAACCATAGCCTTGACTAGACGGACCTTGGTTGGCAAAGTAATGTCTCTGCTTTTAATATGCTATCTAGATTGGTCATAACTTTCCTTCCAAGGAGTAAGCGTCTTTTAATTTCATGGCTGCAATCAGCATCTGCAGTGATTTTGGAGCCCCAAAAAATAAAGTCTGACACTGTTTCCACTGTTTCCCCATCTATTTCCCATGAAGTGATGGGACCAGATGCCATGATCTTCGTTTTCTGAATGTTGAGCTTCAAGCCAACCTTTTCACTCTCCTCTTTCACTTTCATCAAGAGGCCTTTGAGTTCCTCTTCACTTTCTGCCATAAGGGTGGTGTCATCTGCATATCTGAGGTTATTGATATTTCTCCCAACAATCTTCATTCCAGCTTGTGCTTCTTCCAGCCCAGCGTTCCTCATGATGTACTCTGCATATAAGTTAAATAAGCAGGGTGACAATATACAACCTTGACGTACTCCTTTTCCTATTTGGAACCAGTCTGTTGTTCCTTATCCAGTTCTAACTGTTGCTTCCTGACCTGCATACAGGTTTCTCAAGAGGCAGGTCGGGTCATGTCCAACTCTGCAAACCCATAGACTGTAGCCTGCCAGGCTCCTCTGTCCATAGGAATTTTCCAGGCAAGAATACTGGAGTGGGTTACCATTTCCCTCTCCAGGGGGAAGGAATCTTCCCTACCCAGGGATCAAACCTGCTTCTCTTATGTCTCCTGCTTTGGCAGGCCATTCTTTATCACTAGCACTACCTTCCGGAGTTTGCTCAAACTCATGTCCATTGAGTCTGTGATACTATCTAATCAGCTCATCCACTACTGCCCCTTTCTCCTTTTTCCCTTCAATCTTTCCCAGCATCATGGTCTTTTCCAATGAGTTCACTTTTATCACGTAGTCAAACTTTTGAAGCCTCAGCTTCAGCATCAGTCCCTCCAATGAATATTCAGGATTGATGTCCTTTCGGATGGACTGGTTTGATCTCCTTGCACAGTCTTCTCCTACACAACAGTTTGAAAGCACCAATTCTTTGGCAGTCAACCTTTTTGGTCCAAATCTCACATCTCTACATGACTTCTGGAAAAACCATGGCCTTGACTATACAGACCTTTGTTGTCAAAGTGATGTCTCTGCTTTTCAATACACTGTCTGGGTTTGTCATAGCTTTCCTTCCAAGAAGCAAATGTCTCAATTTCGAGGTTGCAGTCACTGTCCGCAGTGATTTTGGAGCCCCAGAAATTAAAGTTTGTCACTGTTTCCACTTCTATTTGCCATGAAATGATGGTACTGGATGCTTACATACTACTGATTTCATGTCCCAAAGTTTAAAAGAAGTTTAATATGGAGCTTTAGTATCTCAAGGCCTGGGAAATTTTGTTGCAGGAGAATAGTCTGTGAGTCACTCTGAAGGCGTATTATATGGAGGAGGGCAGTTTTTTTCACTAAGAATTCTTGCCAACTTATAGCCATCATGATGGTCAGGAAAAACCCAAAGGCATGAAATAAGATTGCTAAAACTTGTACAATGAAGAAGTCTCTGGGGACACTATTCAGAAAAACTGTATTATGGCAATTTGGGCACATTCTAGAGCCTTCGGTAGTGGGGGTGATTTGCAAGTGAAAGCATCAGTTCAGTTCAGTAGCTCAGTCGTGTCCGACTCTTTGCGACCCCATGAATCACAGCACGCCAGGCCTCCCTGTCCATCACCAACTCCCAGAGTTCACTCAAACTCACGTCCATCAAGTCGGTGATGCCATCCAGCCATCTCATTCTCTATCGTCCCCTTCTCCTTCTACCCCCAATCCCTCCCAGCATCAGAGTCTTTTCTAGTGAGTCAACTCGTCGCATGAGGTGGCCAAAGTATTGGAGTTTCAGCTTTAGCATCAGTCCTTCCAATGAACACCCAGGATTGATCTCCTTTAGAATGGACTGGTTGGATCTCCTTGCAGTCCAAGGGAATCTCAAGAGTCTTCTCCAACACCACAGTTCAAAAGCATCCATTCTTTGGTGATCAGCCTTCTTCACAGTCCAACTCTCACAGCCATACATGACCACTGGAAAAACCATAAATTTCTAAATAGTAATGTGTTACTTCTGAAATAAAAAAAAAAAACCTAAAGATGTTAGATGTTTGATTAGTTTTTAATGTCATAAATATCAAATGAGTTAGTTGTTTCTTGACAATGACAAGGATTAAGCTGGCTAAGAGCTAAGAGGGTTGTTGTTTTTTTCTGTATTTCTTAAATTTTATCTTAAACAAGGCCTTTGTAATAGGTGGCTTGGTTTTCCTGGTAGCTCAGCTGGTAAAGAATCTGCTTGCAATGTGGGAGACCTGGTTTTGATCCCCAATTGGGAAGATCTCCTGGAGGAGAGCATGACAACCCACTCCAGTATTCTTGCCTGGAGAATCCCCAAAGACAGAGGTGACTGGCAAGCTACAGTCCATGGGGTCACAAAGAATTGGACATGATTGAGCGCCTAAGCACAGCCCAGCACAGAATAGGTGGTTCAGTCTCTGAAGAATCCACCTGTCAATGCAAGAGACCCGGATTTGCTCCCTGGTTTGGGAAGATCTCCTGGAGAAGAAATTTACAACCCACTCCAATATTCTTGTCTGGGAAATCCTATGGACAGAGGAGCCTGGAAGACTACAGTCCATGGGGTGTCAAGAATTGGACACGACTTAGCGACTAAACCATCAAACCACCTATACATAATATTGTGACCTTTCTATGGTTAAGAAATCTGAGTTGTATTTGCATTCTTCTGAATTTTCAGCTTCAACACATCCACTCTATCATAGCAATAAGGCTCTTCCTGAGCCCATTATTTCAGTCTCCACACCATGTGGAGAAACTTTTGATAGATGGGAAGGAAGTGATTAATGAGGAACACAATGCTGTTTTCATTAATATTAGCGAACCTATTTAATAAATATTTATATTCACTTGTCTGAACTCACCTTGCTTTGTTAGAGTTATATCTGATTTTGATTAATATATATTCCTACATCCTGATGCATACATTGCCCTCTTGAAATATAAATATTTTAAACTATTTTATACTATGCTTTTGTTGTAAGCATGTTGAAACAAAATAAAACTAACTCATAAATCTTATTTCCTCTGTCTTCCTCACACCATATCCAATTTCATCAAGAAATCCTCTTAGCACTACTTTTAAAATATGTTCCTATAGTTGTAAATAAATAACTTTAAAGATAAATATGAATTAAGTATTATATAAATTTATGGAAAAATTAAGTTAAATCTGACTTTGCTTAATTACCAGGCAGGGAAACAATAGATTCACTGAGAGTATAACTAAGAGAGAAATGCCCAAATTTTATAAACAGGAAGATGAAGTTTCTGTTGATCAGAGTTGAAAAGCTTGCAGTTTAGACGGGGTTGAAAAGTGCCATAGTCTTTACATGCTTAGTTCAATCAAGTCCCATTGTTCATTGGTCAGAAAAGACTATTCCTTAAGGTTCATTGATGATCTGATGTATGAGCTTACTAAAAGTGCCTAGTCATGATTCAGCTTTACCTGGAAGTTTACCAAAAATTCATCCCTGTTCACCAGCTTGTGCAGTTTAGAACACAATTCAAGTATTCCTGTCTCCTAGACAAGTTCTTCTACATGGAAATTATTCTTATTATGAAATACTGACTTTTTCTCATTAGCTATAAAATCATCCCAATGTAAGACGTCATCAATTCTCACCTAGACAATTACAATTACTACTAAATGATTTTCCAGCTTTTATCCTTGTTCCCTGACAAAAATGACGATTTAGGAACCTAAATCATATGATGTCACTTTATTCAACAACCCAGCTCTGACAACGTATTTAGCTCAAAGTAAAAGCTGCTGCTGCTAAATTACTTCAGTCGTGTCCAACTCTGTGTGACCCCATAGACGGAAGCCCATCAGGCTCCCCCTTCCCTGGGATTCTCCAGGCAAGAACACTGGAGTGGGTTGCCATTTCCTTCTCCAATGTGTGAAAGTGAAGTCGTGTCCGACCCTTAGCCACCCCACGGACTGCAGCCTACCAGGCTCCTCCATCCATGGGATTTTCTAGGCAAGAGTACTGGAGTGGCTTGCCATTGCCTTCTCCGAAGTAAAAGCTACTCTGAGTTAAATAATATGTAGTTCAGTTCAGTTCAGTCGCTCAGTTGTGTTCAACACTTTGTGACCCTATGGACTGCAGCACACCAGACTTCCCTGACCATCACCAACTCCCAGAGCTTACTCAACCTCATGTCTATCAAGTCGGTGATGCCATCCAACCATCTCATCCTCTGTTGTCCCCTTCAGCTCCTACCTTCAATCTTTCCCAGCATCAGGGGCTTTCCCACTGAGTCAGTTCCTTGCTTCAGGTGGCCAAAATACTGGAGTTTCAGCTTCAGCATCAGTCCTTCCAATGAATATTCAGGACTGATCTCCTTTAGGATGGACTGGTTGGATCTCCTTGCAGTCCAAGGGACGTTCATGAGTCTTCTCCAACAACCACAGTTTAAAAGCATCAATTCTTCAACGCTCGGCTTTCTGTTCCTCTGCCTCAGTTTTTCTGCGGTCAGTTCCTTCTAGAGTATTTTTAATTTCAGTAATTGTGTTATTTATTTATGTTTGATGATTCTTTATTTCTTCTATGTCCTTTGTGATTGTATTAACTGTGTTAATAGTTTCTTGAATTTTCTTCATTCAATTTCCAAGTATTTGGAGCATCTTTACTATCATTATTCTCAATTCTCTTTCAGGTAGATTGCTTATTTCCTCTTTGCTTATTTGGTCTTGTTAGTTTCTGCCTTGTTCTTTCATTTGTGCTGTACTTCCCTATCTTTTCTTTCTTTTTTTTTCCTAACTTGCTCCTCTGGAGGTCCCAGGCTTTAGGGTTATATTCCTTCTTTTTGGTTTTTGTCATTGGTGGGAAAGGTTGGTTGAACAGTTTGTCTTTACTTCTTGTTAATGGTGACTTGTGCCTGTGTTTATAGTCAGAGGAGATCAAGCAGGTAATTACAGAAATAATAAGACACATACACATACTTCCACACACAGTTATAACCAAATTATTCTCAAGAAAAGAGTGCAGGAAATTGACTTGGTGAACAGGCAAACCCAAAGTGATATTAACCAGTAAAAAGAAGAGCTAGCTAATGCTCAATCTGGAAGACAGCCTGCGCAGTGTGCCAACTGGGGAATATAGCAAAGAGAGCTCAACAATTTAACTTATTTGGCAAAAAAAGAAAGAGAGAAGGAAAAAGGGAGAGGGAAAGAAAAGGGAAAAAAGAATAGAAGGGAGATAAAAGAGAGAAGGGTGGAAAAGTGGGCAAAAGAGAGAGAGAGAGAGAAAATAAAAAATAGAAAAGCAAAGATAAATAGACATATATCTAAAAGATTTACATATGTTCAGGAATAGCTAAGCCTGTCAAGAGCTATAAGAAAAGCAGTCAAATACATCAAAAACAAAATCAGAAAAAATCACACACACACATAAAATGGTGAAAAAGAAAAAAAAGAGAAAAAAAATTGACAAAAACAAAAAGGAAAACACAGCACTGCAAAAGGCTACCACGAAGGTAGAAATACGTGGCGGGGGGGGGGTGGGGGTGGACATTGTGATTTATCAAAAAAAAATTTTTTTTAAAGGTCATAGTTCTTGCTTGTGGAGTCTGCCCCCATGGATGAGACTTTATTATGTGATGTTTTCTGTGTCCTGTGATGTTTTCCTGGTTGGGGCAGCTTATGCCTGTGTTCTGGTTGATGGAGCTGGATCTCATCTCTTTGAAGGGCAGGGCAGTGTCCAGTTTTGGGGTGTCTATGGGTTCAGTATGTCTTTAGGCAGTCCTTCTGGCTTTGGCAGTGTTAGACATGTCTATTTCCACAGCTACGTTAAAGTGGCCCTCTCAGCATATTTTCACTGCCGCCAGCCCAAAACTTGTCCCTGGAATCTTTGCCGGTTCTTCTGTTCCCTCGTCCTACCCTTCACTGCAGGCCAAATCTTGCTAGGTAGGGGCTTGCGTGGATCTTTCCTCGACTCCCTGACTGTGTCCTCTGTTCACAGATATGTGTGTGGGCCTCTCTGAGCCCCCTGAGTTTGTCCTTTGTGTTGCAGGGCTTGTGTGCACTTGTCTCAACTCACCAGGCCCAATACATCTTACACAAGCTTTTATTTCAGAATTCAACTCATTAAGTGAAAATCATCTATAATAGAAACTATTTTTGAATATGAACACACTAGATTAAAATAATTCAGAAAATCCGATCCATCCAGGTTTTCTATAGTGTTCAAATAGTATGTAATGTATGTGTGCATGTGTGTATGCTTGAGAAATAGATGAAACTATTCATTTGTGGTATGGAGCTGTATTAAACAAGAGAAGTAACTAAAAGCAATAGAATTAGCTGTCAGATTAAGAATGTGTTTTTCCTTCTAGCTATTAAATATCTCTGGGGCTAAGATCAGCTGAGGAGTCTATTGACTCATGAGTCTGATATCATTTATGCTCATATAATTTATTACAATCTCATACAAACTCTCATTAAAAGGTATAGTAAGTGGAATTATTTGTATTTTCTTTTATTTCATCATGTGTTTGTCCATTTTCTCCTCCACTCTTACCATAATTTCAGAATGTCATTTTTATCAATTAGAAAGAAAAACACCAATACAGTATACTAACACATATATGTGGAATTTAGAAAGATGGTAATAATAACCCTGTATATGAGACAGCAAAAGAGACACAGGTGTATAGAACAGTCTTTTGGACTCTGTGGGAGAGGACGAGGGTGGGATGATTTGGAAGAATGGCATTGAAACATGTATTCATATGTGAAACAAATCACCAGTCCAGGTTCGACACATGATACAGGATGCTCGGGGCTGGTGCACGGGGATGACCCAGAGGGAGGATAAGGGGAGAAGGGAGGTGAGAGGGGGATTCAGGAAGGGGAACTCATGTACACCCGGGGTGGATTCATGTCAATGTATGGCAAAACCAACCAAAAAAAAAAAAAATTCTGAAGAGGAGAAGGCAAAAAAAAAAAACAAAAAACATGCTGAGAGATATTATCAGGATTTAAAAAACAATGTAATCTGTTAACTCTTGGCAGTTAATTATATGTGATATTGTTATTACTATAGTATTCAAATTCCTAAGTGTATAGAGACTTAATTTATTTAGTAGAAATCAATCTGTGATTTGGGAAAGTGGGAAAATAAAGAAGAGGATTAGTTCATCATTGACAGAATCTGAAGGGAAATTACACCAAGGGACAAGGTAATTAGTGCTTTATTCTATTAGAGCATCTTAGTGCTAGAACTTCACAGATGGGAAAGAAATCTGTATTTAGTGAATTCTCATGGGAGAATATTTGAAGGGTCAGATAGATAGGAATATTTAGTTATTAATGATATCATTAGAAAAGATGGCATGTAGAGAAAATTAGAATAAAATCCTAGTTAGTTAGCCTTAAGATTTTTAAACTTTCCAAGATAACAGTCATTTATTTAGTTGTGGAAAATATGCAAATGAATATTTCTTGTGACACTACACAGGGGTCATGCCATAGTTACTCGGGTTTCTAGGTTCAGTCATGATTCAAAAGGATGCAAATTAGTCTGCGTCTCTCACAAAGGGTAATTAGCAAAGAGTGTGGAGAATGTCCTGCTGTAGTAGTAAGCTTAAAGCTTAGGAGCTTTAGTTCACAGAGCCAGAAGAACTCTGCATTCTACAGATCCTAACCAATGTGCCATACATCTAGGGCACTAGGAGGAAAAATTTATGAGCTTAGAAACTAAAGCTAAAATGACATTCTTTTTCTAATTTTCTCTGGAAACGTGCTGATTGAATGAATATTTTGTTCTGGACAATGTCTACCCTCATCCTCCTTCACTAAAAGCAAGGACTTAAAAGAGAAACTTCTTCTGGATAAGTCACCTTTTCAACATCCTGTTTTTCCAATGAAAACATGGACCACAAATTATAAAAGAACATGTGCACACTGCTGTATTTAAAGTGGACAACCAACCTATTCTACAGCACAGGGAACTCTGCTCAATATCATATAGCAATCTAAATGGGAAAAGAATTGGAAAAAGAATAAATTTCTGTGTATGTATAACTGAACAGCTTTGTTGTACACTTGAAACTATCACTACATTGTTAATCAACTATACTCCAAGTGAAATTAAAGTTTTTTTTTTTTAAGAAAGCAATATTTCCAATGTATTCTGCAGAGTAAATGGTCACATGCTGTTAACAACCACTCTCTCTGACTCATTCCTGTGCTTATTTATCTATCAAGACGCACATTTGTTTGCAAAGGAATGTCTTCTATATAAAACATGAATCACATTTCACAAGAAGTTTTACACATTTTGCTCCTAAAATGTAATCACATTATTCATTTGGGTTGACACTTGGACTTATCTCCTCCAAGATTTAACACAGAAATTTTTAGGCTAATAAACATAAGCTGCCTTGTCTTATTCCAATGCCTGCCTAACATTCAATTGTATAGATGTGATATGATTTAAGTAATCATTCTTCTTGTGGATAGCGCTAACTTTTTGCACAGATTAGCTACGTAAAAATGCTGCATTGGCTGTATTTATGCATACATCCTATGCTCTAGTCTATATCAAATAAGTATGCCTAAGGGAAATTGTCAAATACTAAAAAAAAAATATGCAAATAACACTTAAGGGATGCAAATCAATTATTTTTCAAAATTGGAATTAGTTTATACTCATCAGCAATGAGAGATATTTCTAATTCTGCCCCTAATGTCTTCCCAACAGTGCATACTGTTTTTTGGAAGAGTTTTGCCAATATTTTCTGTTTGAAAGCTTTGTCTGTGTGTTAACTTACATTTTTAATGTTAAAAATGGTTGAGAATAATTTCAAATATTTATCGACCATATGCATATATTTCTTGACACCTCCTGCTTTATTTTCACTTGTTTCTGATAGTTCAGGTATATTATGTACACAGTTTTATAAATAAATAAATAAAACTGAAAAAAAGAGAAATTAACTTGCTTCCATACAAATGGCAAGAATTCAGAAATGCATGTATATATTCGGACAGTCAGTGGAGATAGTGACCGTATATCTAGGTCGACAACATACCTGAGTGCTTTTCCTCTCATGATCTGGTGATACACTCAACCTTCAATCAAATGTTGAGACTGCTGTAAAAAGAAACAAGAGTCAGGCTGGATAACTAAGCAAGAATCATTCCAAGTAGTACATTGTGAGACACGTTTAATAATACTGAGGACTTTTGTTATATTGGGTTCAGTTCAGTTCAGTCGCTCAGTCATGCCCGACTCTTTGCAACCCCATGGATCACAGCACGCCAGGCCTCCCTGTTCATCACCAACTCCTGGAGTTCACTCAAACCCACCTCCATCGAGTCGGTGATGCCATCCAGCCATCTCATTCTCTGTTGTCCCCTTCCCTCCTGTCCCCAGTCCCTCCCAGCATCAGAGTCTTTTCCAGTGAGTCAACTCTTCTCATGAAGTGGCCAAAGTATTGGAGCTTCACCTTTAGCATCAGTCCTTTCAATTAACACCCAGGATTGATCTCCTTTAGAATGGACTCGTTGGATCTCCTTGCAGTCCAAAGGACTCTCAAGAGTCTTCTCCAACACCACAGTTCAAAAGCATCAATTCTTCAGTGATCAGCTTTTTTCACAGTCCAACTCTCATATCCATACATGACCACTGGAAAAATCATAGCCTTGACTAGACGGACCTTTGTTGGCAAAGTAATGTCTCTGCTTTTTAATATGCTATCTAGGTTGGTCATAACTTTCCTTCCAAAGAGCAAACGTCTTTTAATTTCATGGCTGCAATCAGCATCTGCAGTGATTTTGGAGCCCAAAAAAATAAAGTCTGACACTGTTTCCACTGTTTCCCCATCTATTTCCCATGAAGTGATGGGACCAGATTCCATGATCTTAGTTTTCTGAATGTTGAGCTTCAAGCCAACTTTTTCACTCTACTCTTTCACTTTCATCAAGAGGCTTTTGAGTTCCTCTTCACTTTCTGCCATAAGGGTGGTGTCATCTGCATATCTGAGGTTATTGATATTTCTCCCAACAATCTTCATTCCAGCTTGTGATTGTTCCAGCCAAGTATTCCGCATGATGTACTCTGCATATAAGTTAAATAAGCAAGGTGACAATATACAACCTTGATGTATTCCTTTTCCTATTTGGAAGCAGTCTGTTGTTCCATGTCCAGTTCTAACTGTTGCTTCCTGACCTGCATACAAGTTTCTCAAAAGGCAGGTCAGATGGTCTGGTATTCCCATCACTTTCAGAATTTACCACAGTTTGTTGTGATCCAAGGGGTAGATGAGTAGATGACTAAATTTAAAAGTTCATACACACTAAAAATGGAGAATGGATTGTATATGAATTGACTATGCCAAAGCCTTTGACTGTATAGATCATAACAAACTGTGAAAAATCCTTAAAGAGATGGGAATACCATACCACCTTACCTAACTACTGAAAAATCTGTATACAGGTCAAAAAGCAAGAGTTAGAACCGGACATGGAACAACGGATGGGTTCCAAATTGGGAAAATAGTACATCAAGGTGGTATATTGTCACCCCGCTTATTTAACTTATATGCAGAGTACATCTTGCAAAATGCCAGGCTGAATGAAGCACAAGAAGGAATCTAAATAGCCAGGAGAAATATCAATCACCTCAGATATGCAGGTGATACCACCCTGTGGCAGAAAGTGAAGAGGAAGTAAACAGCCTCTTGATGAAAGTGAAAGAGGAGAGAGAGTGAAAAAGTTGGCTTAAAGCTCAACATTCAAAAAAACTAAGATTGTGGCATCCACAATAAAGCACAAGTAGGTGTTTTTCTGGAACTCTCTTTTTCTATGATCCAACAGATGTGGGAAATTTGATCTCTGGTTCCTCTGCCTTTTCTAAATCCAGTTTGAACATCTGGAAGTTCATGGTTCACGTACTGTTGAAGCCTGGCTTGGAGAATTTTGAGCATGACTTTACTAGTGTGTGAGATGAGTGCAATTGTGTGGTAGTTTGAACATTCTTTGGCATTGCCTTTCTTTGGGATTGGAATGAAAACTGACCTTTTCCAGTCCTGTGGCCACCGCTGAGTTTTCCAAATTTGCTGGCATAGTGACTGTAACACTTTCACATCATCATCTTTTAGGATTTGGAATAGCTCAACTGCAATTCCATCACCTCCACTACCTTTGTTCATAGTGATGCTTTCTAAGGCCCCCTTGACTTCACATTCCAAATGTCTGGCTTCAGGTGAGTGTGAGTGATCACACCATCATGGTTTTCTGGGTCATGAAGATCTTTTTTGTTTAGCTCTTCTGTGTATTCTTGCCACCTCTTCTTAATATAATCTGTTTCTGTTATGTCCATAGTGTTTCTGTCCTTTATCGAGCCCATTTTTGAATGAAATGTTCCCTTTGTATCCCTAATTTTCTTGAAGAGATCTCTAGTCTTTCCCATCCTATTGTTTTCCTCTGTTTCTTTGTAGAGATCACTGAGGAAGGCTTCCTTATCTCTCCTTGCTATTTTTTGGAACTCTGCATTCGAATGGGTATGTATTTCCCTTTTCCTTTGCCTTTCACTTCTCTTGTCACAGATATTTGTAAGGCCTCCTCACACAACCATTTTTCCTTTTTTACATTTTTGTCTTGGGGATGATTTTGATCACTGCCTCCTGTTCAATGTCAAGAATCTCTGTCTATAGTTCTTCAAGGACTCTGTCTATCAGATCTAATCACTTGAATCTGTTTGTCACTTCTACTGTATAATCATAAGGGATTTTATTTAGGTCCTCCCTGAATGGTCTAGTGTTTTTTCCTACTTTCTTCCATTTAAGTCTGAATTTGACAATAAGGAGCTCAAGATCTGAGCCACAGTCAGCTCTCAGTCTTGTTTTTTGCTGATTGTATAAAGCTTCTCCATCTTCAGCTGCAAAGAATATAACTAATCTGATTTCAGTGTTGATCATCTGGTGATGTCCAAGTGTAGAGTCTTCTCTTGTGTTGTTGAAAGAGGGTGTTTGCTATGACCAGTGTGTTCTCTTGGTAAAACTCTGTTAACCTTTGTCCTGCTTCATTTTGTACTCCAAGGGCAAATTTACTTGTTACTCCAGGTATCTCTTGACTTCCTCGCTTTGCATTCCAATTCCTTATGAAGAAAAGGACATCTTTTTTGAATGTTAGTTCTACGTCTTGTGGGTCTTCATTAGAACAATTCAACTTCAGCTTCTTCTGCATTTTTGGTTGGGGCATAGACTTCGATTATTCTGATATTGAATGGTTTGCCTTGGAAATGGACAGAGATCATTCTGTAATTTTTCAGAACACACCCAAGTACTGTATTTTGGATTCTTTTGTTGACTATGAAGGCTACTCCAATTCTTCTAAGGGATTCTTGCCCACAGTAGTAGATATAACGGTCATCTGTATTAAACTCACCCTTCCAGTCCATTTTAGTTCACTGATTCCTAAAATGTTGATGTTCACTCTTGCCATCTCCTATTTGACCACTTTCAATTTACCTTGATTCGTGGACCTAAGACTTCCAGGTTCCTATGCAATATTGTTTTTTACAGCATCGGATTTTACTTCCATCACCTATCACATCCACAGTTGGGTGTTGTTTATGCTTTGGCTCTGTCTCTTCATTTTTTCTGGAGTTATTTCTCTACTCTGCTCCAGCAGTATATTGGGCACCTACTGACCTGGGTAGTTCATCTTTCAGTGCAATCTTTTTGCCTTTTCATACTGTCCATGGGGTTCTCAAGGCAAGAATACTGAAGTGGCTTGCCATTCCCTTCTCTAGTGGATCACTTTTTGTCAGAACTCTACACCATGACCCATTCATCATGGGAGGCTCTACATGGCATGGCTCATAAGTAAGACAGGGCTTCAGTACATGTGATCAGCTTGGTTAGTTTTCTGTGATTGTGGTTTTCATTCTGGAAAGAAAGAGAGTTCCAGAAAAACATCTATTTCTGCTTCATTGACTATGCCAAAGCCTTTGACTGTGTCGATCACAATAAACTGTGGAAAGTTCTGAAAGAGATGGGAATATGAGACCACCTGACCTGCCTCTTGAGAAACCTATATGCAGGTCAGGAAGCAACAGTTAGAACTGGACATGGAACAACAGACTGGTTCCAAATAGGAAAAGGAGTACGTCAAGGTTGTGTATTGTCACCCTGCTTATTTAACTTGTATGCAGAGTACATCATGAGCAATGCTGGGCTGGAAGAAGCACAAGCTGGAATCAAGATTGCTGGGAGAAATATCAATAACCTCAGATATGCAGATGACACCACCTTTATGGCAGAAAGTGAAGAGGAACTCAAAAGCCTCTTGATGAAAGTGAAAGAGGAGAGTGAAAAGGTTGGCTTGAAGCTCAACATTCAGAAAACAAAGATCATGGCATCTGGTCCCATCACTTCATGGGAAATAGATGGGGAAGCAGTGGAAGCAGTGTCAGACTTTATTTTTTTGGGTTCCAAAATCACTGCAGATGCTGATTGCAGCCATGAAATTAAAAGACGCTTACTCCTTGGAAGGAAAGTTATGACCAACCTAGACAGCATATTAAAAAGCAGAGACATTACTTTGCCAACCAAGGTCCATCTAGTCAAGGCTATGGTTTTTTCCATGGTCATGTAAGGATGTGAGAGTTGGACTGTGAAGAAAGCTGATCACCAAAGAATTGATGCTTTTGAACTGTGGTGTTGGAGAAGACTCTTGAGAGTCCTTTGGACTGCAAGGAGATCCAACCAGTCCATCCTAAAGGAGATCAGTCCTGGGTGTTCATTGGAAGGACTGATGCTAAAGCTGAAACTCCAATACTTTGGCCACCTCATGTGAAGAGTTGACTCATTGGAAAAGAGTCTGATGCTGGGAGGGACTGGGGGCAGGATAGAAGGGGACGACAGAGGATGAGATGGCTGGATGGCATCACCGACTCGATGGACATGAGTTTGAGTGAACTCCGGGAGTTGGTGATGGACAGGGATCCTGGTGTGCTGTGATTCATGGGGTGGCAAAGAGTAGGACATGACTGAGCAACTGAACTGAACTGAACCTAACTGCTCTCTGATGATTGAGGATAAGTGGATTATGGAAGCTTCTTGGTGGGAGATACTGACTGTAGGGTAAACCAGGTTTTGTTCTGATGGGCGGGGCCATGCTCAGCAAATCATTAATCCAATTTTCTATGAAAGGGTGGGGCCAAGTTTCCTCCCCGTTGTTTGGCCTGAGGTCAAACTGTTGGCCCATGACTCCATTGGAGACTCCTGGACACTCACAGGCAATTCCCTTTCAGTGTCCCACTGGCCTCCAAAGTCAAATTCCCTGGGTGTTCTCAGACCTTTTGCTGGATCCTCAAGTTGGGAAATCTGTTGTGGGTCCTAGACTTTCTTAACAGTGTGACAATTTCTTTGGTATAATTTTTCTGTAGTTTTTGTGTTGACTACTCCACAATACTATGGTGGGCCTGTCAGCCAACGCCCCCCAGAGGGCTTATTTCACAGGCTGGGTGACCCAGGTATGCTGTAGCCAGAGCCTCTGTCCCTACAGCAGGTCACTGCTGACCCTACTGAGCCCTACTTTATTATTCTATAGGGAAAATGTTTAAATACATCAATACAGATCATTTCTTATCTTCACAGAATTATTGATGAGTTCATTTTAAGTCCTAAGTCATAAGAAAAGCTCCTTTAAGGAACTGAGTGGCTAGATAGATTGAATTAAACGGTTTTACCTGAGATTTAAAGTAAACATTTTCCATGAAACAAATAATATTATCGATTGGGTTGGCCAACAATTCTGATGGATTTTTCCTTCAGATGTTAAAGCCACTGTCCAATTTACTTTCTTAGATGTCTAAATATGGAGGACACAAAAGTGAAAGCCTACATAATACAAATAATTTATTATCTTTACAAAATCAAGGTTTTAGATTTTTTCTGAAGTCTTTTTTCTTTCCAATCCAAATGACTGTACTTACTTTGTCAAATCAATTATCTTTCAATTCAAAGTTGTTAGGATATAATCAAGGTACCTTTTTTTTGGTAATTTTATTGAAAATAAAAAGCTTGCGTTATCATTTAGTCACCAATTAAAGGTTGTAACAGAATAGGGAATACAAATCTGTCAATAGCTAGAAAAGAAAGGCAAGTCTTATAGCATTTCAAAGCTAAACAAAGAAACATAAGAAGAAAGGAAAGGAGGGCGGGAAGGGGGAGAAAGGTAGAAGCAGAGAACAAACACCATTGTTTCTGATATTTCTTTAAAAGAAGTGTGCTTCTTCTGACTCCTCTGGAACATCAACTTTATATCTCAGGGTGCAGTTAAATATTTCACAAAGAGGAATGTAAAAAAGATCAAAAAGGTTCTTTCTGAAATTAAAATGAAATAGATCAGTGAAAAGGATTCCTTCTTGTAAATCCCTTGCTTTATAGTTTATCATTTCATTTTGCTGTAAAATTATAGTAGCCTTTGAGAATTTGATACCATGTGTGCCCAGGCTCTTGTTTATTCTTGGTTTATAAATACCATTAATTCTGTTTTCCACTGCATTGTACTCAACATTTTTTAATATTTTCTTTTACAGGAAATTTTCTCTGTGTCAAATTATATTATATATATATATATATATATATATGTGTGTGTGTGTGTGTATATATGTGTCCGACTCTGTGCGACCCCATAGACGGAAGCCCACCAGGCTTCCCCCGTCCCTGGGATTCTCCAGGCAAGAATACTGGAGTGGGTTGCCATTTCCTTCTGCAATGCATGAAAGTGAAAAGTGAAAGTGAAGTTGCTCAGTCATGTCCGACTCTTCGCGACCCCATGGACTGCAGCCTACCAGGTTCCTCCATCCATGGGATTTTCCAGGCAACATTTGAGGGACATACTATTCCTACAGAAAAGACTACAAAGGCACATTGCATATTGTGGTTAACACTGCAGCATTTAAATAAAAGTGACCTAAATAATCATCATCACTGCTAATTAACAAATAGTTATAATATTCTTTCATAAAAAAGAAGGTATGCTTGTGCACTAAGTGCTCTTGATTCTGGATATGTAACCATTATTGCAAACCTAATGTCCCAAATTAAATTCTTAACCTCTCCAGCCCTCAAAATTTGGTCCTCCCACATTGTTAGAAAAATAACACACTGATCCTTTCAGTGGTTTGAATCAAATATAGTCATTTCTAAGCCATTCTTTACCTTTATCCTGTATTCAATGTATTAGCAAAACTGTTGATTCTGAATTAAAGTAATCAAAATTCGAAAGCTTTTAACACAAACGTCCCAGTTTACAAACCATCATCTCCTTCTTTCCTGGGTAGTTGCAGTAACTTTCTGAGGGATCCCTAATCCCTTACAGGATCATCTCCACAGAGTTGCCAGTGTTTACTTGAAAGTTGGTCATGTCAGACTCCTTGTGACCCCATGGACTATATATTCCATGGAATTCTCCAGAAAAGAATTTGGGAATGGGTAGCTTTTCCCTTCTCCAGGAGATCTTCTCAACCCAGGGATCTAATCCAGGTCTCCTTCATTGCAGGCAGATTCTTTACCAGCTGAGCCACAATGGAAGCCTGTCAATTCATTTCTACCATGGAAACCATTAAGTGACCCCTACCTCCGCACAGTAAAATACCTATGAGTTTTCAATAACCTACAAAATCCTATGATATTTAGCTCCTGTTACCTTTGAGAACACCTTTCCCTCAATCTTCACCTGGATTGTCAGTCAGGGTATATATACTTACATTTTTATGCCCTTTCCTGGGAATGCTCTTCATCAAAAACCCATGCGGTGCACCCCCTCATCTCTTTGAAGCCTTTCTCAAATGTCACCTTCTCATTGAGATGCCTGACCTCTTTGTCAAAAATTACACCCTCCAGGCTTTCTGTCTCCACATTGCTTTTTTCTTCAATTTCATCATAGCCTGTACCGTCATTCACAATCAAACACAATTCCTCTCGCTCTCTCTCATTAGTCTTCAAAGGGATCTGTACTTATCCATTTATCCATGGTCATTTACACAGAAGACTATCTGGTTAGCTAATTAAAGAAGGCTCTCAATGAATGCTGTTAATCTTAATGTTACCATTATTTCGACAGGATAATTCAGCATTATTTTTAGTAGCTGATGCAAAATAGTATCAAGCAGAGTGGCTCTAAATTTTGCAATTTTATTGTATAATCCTATAATTTAGGAAGGGAACATAGGAAAATATATTATGGGAAAATATATTCTATGAACAAATATAAAGCAAATGTATTTAGCAATAATGATTTTGTACATAAGTAAAATAAAATCCTCAGACACACTATAGAACTCTAGAGTCTTCAGATATTTAACTAACAATACCCAAGATTTTATCAAAATGTGAAGATATGGTTCCTGAGTAAAATACACAAATTCCAATCTTGTGGGACTATTTTTGGTTATTGCAAACTTAAAATCTAATTCTTAAAAATATTAAACTATTTAAACTAAATGACCAGTTCAGTTATTAATTCAGATTTTTTGAGTGCTGCCATAATCTTCTCTGCTAAGGGAAATGGTGTTTCAAAACTGGATGATACAAAGATACAGGAGTCTTAGTCATCAGCTCTTTGAAAGACACCTATTTTTCCGGAAGGAGGTATCCACTGTCATAAGTGGCTAAGAAGAAGCCTTGCAAGACAACATTAAATTTGGCCAATTTGACGCAGTGTGACATTAAACTTCCTGCCCTGAAAACGGAGTTAAATGTTTTTGTTTTCAGTGCCCTGGAGTTGATTGAAAATGAGAATCTGACTCACACTAAACATCTACAAGATTTGGCATAGGTAGCTCAGACCTCACATTTATTAGGTGAAGGATGTCAGTCTGAGAGTTGGAAATTTGCAGTGGCTTGAACAACATAAAATCTTCCTGAAAGCAAGTTATCCTGTAGAACACAAAGGTCTTTAACTTGCTATCTGGGTAATCCTATTAACAACAACAACAACAACAAACAGACAAAAAAGATGTGTGTCCATCTGTCAAATTCATTTTGACAGATGAAAATAAGCAAGGAAATAAGATGGAAATGAAAAGAAATAATTACAGTTCTATTCAAAGCAAAGACACGAGTCAATGTAAAAGCAAGGACTTAGCTTTGCACTGAATTCTGTAACAATTAGTTACTTAAAATGGTAACTAATTTGACCTAAAATGGAGGAAGAAAATCAAAGCGATAATTTTGTTTGTACTAGTTTCTTACTGCTATATAGCACATTTCCAACAATTTAGTGGCTTCAGATAGCACGCATTTGTTATCTCACAGTTTCCATAGGTGAGAAGTCTGGTCACAGCTTCTTGCAGGCTCTCAGCTTAGATCTCACAAGACTTTAGTCAAGATATCAGCTCAGTTGTTGATTCTCATCTGAAATTTGACGCTTGCTTCCAAGATCATTCAGGTCATTGACAGAATTCAGTTATTGCTTTTATAGCGCTGAGGTCCTTGCTTTCTTATTATCTGTAAGGGAGTTGGGGAAGCTCTCAGCACCCATAGGTTCCCCAGAGCTTTTTTGGTCCTCCATATTTTGTAACTTGGAATTTAGCTTCTTCAAGTCCTGTCAGAATCTATTTGATTTCTTCTTGTCATAGTCTTCTGTAATAGCCTTGCATAAAGTCTTCCTTTCCATTTTAATGTGTGAGAAGAATTTTTTCTTTACAAGATGAGATGTCTCATAACCAACTGAATGACCATTAATTGCAGTGTTTGTGAAAGAAAATGAATAATAAATGTCATGTGAGGGAGCAATGGAGTAGGGGGGACAAAGGTTGGACAAAGAAGTGAAGGGGAGGCTCTCTTTATAAGCCGGTATCTCCAGTGAAACCTGGTAGATGAGAAAAGGAGTTAGATATTTGAAGACTTTCAAGGGGAATCTTCTAAAGAACAGAAGAGCAATTGCAGAATACCAGGGGCAGGAAAGTGTTTGAGATCTTGGAAAAGGGGTGCAAGAGCTGAGTAGAGTCAAGTGAGTGAGTGAGACCTATGACACACTGAAGGAAAGATGAGACTGACACGAGAAAACATACAACAAACCCAAATTGAAGGACATCCTCACCATAACTCTTCAAAGTATCAATGTCACAAAAGTCAAGAAAAGAGTGAGGAATCCCCACATACTGAAAGAAACTAAGAAGAGAGGGCATCCAATTGCACTGTGGGATCCCAGATTTCATTGTTGAAAATAATAATAATAACAACTTTTGAGAGAAAGTAGTGACATTTGACGGAGAAGGCAATGGCAACCCACTCCAGTACTCTTGCCTGGAGAATCCCATGGACCGGGGAGCCTGGTAGGCTGCAGTCCATGGGGTCGCGAAGAGTGGGACACGACTGAGCGACTTTGCTTTCACTTTTCACTTTCATGCATTGGAGAAGGAAATGGCAACCCACTCCAGTGTTCTTGCCTGGAGAATCCCAGGGAGGGACGGTGGAGCCTGGTGGGCTGCCGTCTATGGGGTCGCACAGGGTCGGACACGACTGAAGCAACTTAGCAGCAGCAGCAGTGACATTTGAATAATTTCTGCACTTCGAGTTACTGGTACTGCAGCAATTTTAATTTCCTGGTTTTCATCATTCTAATATGCCTATATAAGATGTTAGCCTTAGGGGAAGCTGGGTGAATGTTATACAATAGTTCTCCATACCGTTTACAATGGTTCTGAATGTCTAAAATAGTTTGTAAATAAAAAGCTAAACACAAACCAAAGAAAAAAAAGGGAGAAGATTGAGTCATTTCAGTGAGAGAAGAAATTTTTCTCTTTGGTGTTAGAAAGTAACTTGTAGGAATATAATAACTTGTAGAAATAAAATAACTTGTTACAGTCCACAGGGTCGCAAATAGTCGGACACGACTGAGCGACTTTACACACACACACACAGCATATTTTATCAGGATCCAATCAGGGAAACAGGAGTAAGCATTTTATTGTAGGAATCAGATACTTCATATTTTGAGAGGGAACCAGGGCAATAAGGACACAAAAAAGGAAGTTGGACAATTAGAATAAAGTCAAACCAGCCCACCAGAAGTCCTAGTATACATGGGACATACCTAAGTTAGTTTAGATCCCCTATTATGAATGTTTAAAGCTTATTTGTTATTTGCTTCAAAGGACTATAATTCATTTAAATTTATTCATATGACTTCTAAAACATTCATATGACTTTAAAAATTCTTCATCTGACTGTAGGATTCATATGCAGAAAGCATCCCATTTTCCAAACATATCTCTGGGTTTTAGCATAATATCCAGAACTTATATTGTTTATTGAGTAAATTAAAATATTAAAATTTCCAGACTTCCTTTCTTGAAAAATAAAATCAGAAGCAAAGTCTAACTTTTAAGGGTTGATATAAAAATTAAACATAATAAGGATTAAATAACACCAGTACCTGGCTCCTAAGTATTGACTATCACTAAATCACTTAAGATTTCAAAATAATTGCTCTTTTTTTTTTTTTTTTGGCAAAGTAATATCTCTGCTTTTTATTTATTTATTTATTTTTAAAATTTATTTTATTGGAGGCAAATTACCTTACATTAATATATTGGTTGGTTTTGCCATACATTGACATGAATCCGCCCCGGGTGTACATGTGCTCTCCCTCCCGAACCCCCCTCCCACCTCCCTCCTCCCCATATCCTCCCTCCATGTCATTCCCGTGCACCAGCCCCAGGCATCCTGCATCATGCGTCGAACCTGGACTGGTCACTTATGATAATATACATGGTACAATGCCGTTCTCCCCAATCATCCCACCTTCACCCTCTCCCACAGAGTCCCAAAGACTGTTCTATATGTGCTCTTTAAGACAGACTTTCAGTCAGTGTGCATTTAATGAAATTGTGTCACAGCATTGTGCTGAACATTGAAAAGTGAAATCTTTTGAGGCATTCAAATCACATATTATTATTATGTGGGATTATGAAAACAGCATTGGATTGGATTTAGAGAGACAATGTTTTAATTTTTCCCTCCTTGGCTTATCTGGTATTTGAATTTGGTAAATTACTTATTCTGTCTGAATGTCAGGGTTCTTTTTTTTTTTTTAATAGTGGCAATAATGCATATTGACAAGTGTTGTAGAGAAGATTAAACTAGAATATTTATAAAGCCTTTGTTTAAGTAAGACACTGAAAAGTATTATTTTTTATATTTTATTTAAAAAAAGGTAAACCTGCAATGAAAACAGGCTTAATGGCATTTCATATATTTTCTAAGAAACTAATTGGCTATGAGACAATTCAAATTTACTGTTTATGCTACAAACACAGTATTTTCTAAAGTACCAAAAAAAACAATGTCCACTTCTCAAATGCTGTCCCTGATTCCATGAACAGAGAAGCCTGGCAGGCTACAGTCCAGGGTGTCACACAGAGTAGGACATGACTGAAAGACTCAGCACGCACATGCACAAAAATAAAAATAAGTCAAAAAACATTTTTTTAAATTAACTAAGGAGTGAGTGAAAAAACTATAACATGGCAAATATTGCCATGCCAGGAAGTAAAGTCTGGATATCCCAATTAATTTGAATGGAAAGTTGAATGCTTGAAAGATTGCACAGAACTTTGTGTGCAAATGATGACATTTCACAACTCATTCATAAATATCTCTTGAAGAAGAGTCCATGTATCACTTGAAAGTATATGTCAGTGAAATTTCATCTAAACCAAATGGCATTTTCAAAAACTTTTATATCTTTATTTAATGGTTTCTTCCAGCACTGTAAGTATTAATAGATTATCAAATTGAAAGATGTTTGTTCTGACCTTCACATAACTCCATTTCTCTGGTGGTTTAATGTCTCTTACAAAGTACCCGAAGTACATTAAGTAATTTCTCATTTCTCTATGTTTCCATGATGCTTTTGCCACAAGACAAATGATGAATCAGTCAATGGGCAAAAACACAAATAAAAGCACTTGATAAAATATTTTCTATTTTCTTCTGACACGTTAATTCATAATCTTTCAACAGAAAAACATCCAGATATTTCAAATCTGCACCTGTTTTCCTGTGAAATTTTCTTTAGTTAATTGTTAGATATTTGATGGAGAATAATAAGCTAAATATATGGTTCATGCTTATGTTTAGCAATTAAAAAGAGACATTTAAAAAAGGGTCAGGGAACAGAGATGTCACACACATAAGGATATATAGTGGATCTTTGAAATGTACTCCATACAGTCTTATTTATCAGGCACACCAATATCTCATAATCTCACATATCATTTTTAATTAGGGAGAGCATGGAGAATATGCCCACTCAAAGTGATGATACTACAAAAGAAAAGTGGATATATTAACAAGATAAAGAAGTTTACCCCAGTCAAGTAGTCATGAAAAGTATTATAAGTTAAATCTCCACTCAATCAAGGAGTCAAGAGTTCTGATAAAACCAGAAAGTGGTGAGGCTGTAAGAAAGAAGTCTACAAGAAAAAAAAAAAAAATAGCATGGTAGATTTTCAAGAAGTCTACTAGAGCATAATGTGAAATTAATGTGGTGCTCAGTCACTCAGTCATGGCTGACTCTTTGTGATCCTATGATCTGAGGTCCACTAGGCTCCTCTGAACATAGAATTTTTCAGGCAAGTATACTGGAAAAGGTTGCCATTTCTTACCCAAAGAGTTCCTTCCTGACCCAGGGACTGAACCCATGTCTCCTGCACTGGCAGGCAGATTCTTTACCACTGAGCTACCTGTTAAGCCTGAAATTAATATAGGAAAAGGTATACTGAACACTAACAAAATAGAAAATTCAAGGGAAGTAATAATTCAGCAAAGTTAAATCTAAGAAAAAGAAAAGTTAATAACAACAATACTTGGCTCCTCAGTGAACAATCACAGTGCAATGAGCACAAGCAATGAACCTAGAGGACTCAGGGTTGAATCTGTTCTGCAATTTGTAAGTCATGTGTCTTAGTTCCTTCTATATCCATCAATGGCACCTTTTCCATTAAATGAGTTCATGGATATAACATGCTTAGAGCAGTGCTCTGCACTGTTTGTTTTTTGTTTTTGGTAATAACATCTATGGTATTAACTAAATTTATGCAATAACTTATTCAGAGAAGATGAGCTAAAATGATGTTTATTGAAGAAGTTCAAGAGCAAAATCTGTAATCATATAACAACAGATTATTTCTTTCAGTTATTGAACTATTAAATTATTACTAATAGAGATTTTTTTAAATTAAGGAATTTATTTATATTAGAGATCTTGTCAAACATAATTTTAAAAAAAGTTTTTGTAAGTAGCAGGCCTAGATGGTAAAGGATCTGCCTACAATGTGGGAGACCCAGGTTCAATCCCTGGGTCAGGAAGATCCCCTGGAGAAGGGAATGGCAATCCACTCTAGTATTCTTGCCTGGAAAATCCTATGGACAGGGGAGCCCGGGAGGCTACAGTTCATGGGGTCACTAAGAGTCAGACACGACTGAGTGACTAACACACTAACACTGATTTTTTAACCTATGTTAGTGAATTATATTAACAAATAATTAAGATACATTTTTGTAAATTTATCTTTGAAATATTATTTGCAAATAATTTATGACACATTTATTCTCAAATTCATGATGAGACTAAAAAGAAAAAGCAAATAAGATGAGAAGGAATACTGTATGTTTATGTTGAAGAATAATTTTCCATGGGATTTCTATACATCCTGTAAACGCCTTTGCTCCAGATTTTCAAGGATACTTGGCTAGAAAACAGCTTTGGGAAATAGAGGTAGGGTTTACTTCAGTTATTTATTAATTAATTTTCCCCCCTCACTTTCTATTTAAGTGACCTTTATTAACAGGTCTGAATAATCAGCTTTGATAGTGGTTGCTCAGATGGTAAAGCATCATGCCTACAGTGCGGGAGACCTGGGTTCGATCCCTCGGTCTGGAAGATACTCTGGAGAAGGAAATGGCAACCCACTCCAGTACTCTTGTCTGGAAAATCCCATGGACGGAGGAGCCTGGTAGGCTACAGTCCATGGGGTCGCAAAGAGTCGGACACGACTGAGCGATTTCACTTTCACTTTCACTTTACTTCAGGGCAGAGGACAGATTTATTTCCTGACCAGGATACCAAGACAAGAAAGGTAATATATTCCTTGAGGGAAAAAGTTCAGAATTTTTACGAATTTGCCCACATACAGTTTTTCTTTTTCTGTCTGAGCTTGAGATTCCTCAGATGTGATTCAAACGTATTGTTTGTGCAAAAATCCACCTGAATGCTTTGTGGGAAACAACTGCAGAATAAAGCAAAGGGATACAGATATGATGGCGGGCTTCCAGCTGTGATGTGAGCAATGAACTCTATTGTTTCTGAACCAGAGGTCTCTTGTCTTCTGCCAGTATCTTTGCAACTGTGACAAACTGATCTCTTTCTCATTAGTAGGGTAAAATTTCATTGTGTTCACAACTGACATTTTTTGTTTGCTTTTGTATTTGTAAAAAAGAAAAGACTGATGGAAAGATGGTATCTAGCTGAGGTGACTTTAAGTGACAGCAAATTTCTTTCATTGGACTTGGTTGTTTAAGTGGTTAGAAGTCATTCTGAGTTAGACATAAACTCTTATTTTAATTTTTACATTATCCATCCTATTTGTGGAAGGGTTCATGAGATTTAGAGGAGTTTCTAGAGGGCACAGGGAAATGTGGACAGTGCTAATAAAAGAAAGAGGAAAGAGGGGAATTGAGTTTTTTAAGGCTAGTTTAATTTTGGAAAAGTGAATCATCACACATGAGGAACAGTATGCTAAATAATGATATATTAAAAGAATTAATAAAAGCAAAACTGTAAAGTGAAAGTTGCTCAGTCACATCTGACTCTTTGTGATCCCATGGACTACACAGTCCATGGAATTCTCCAAGCCAGGTTATACTGCTCTGGGTAGATTTTCCCTTCTCCAGGGGATCTTCCCAACCCAGGGATAGAACCCAGGTCTACCACATTGCAGGGCGATTCTTTACCAGCTGAGTCACAAGGGAAATGACCACATAAACCATGCTGAACATTCCAGAAGCCTTTAATTTCCCTCGTTTACTCTTTCAACTTTCTAAGCCAAACATGGATGCTATTGTGATTCACCCATCAAAGGGAAATTGGAATACGTAAAATAATTTTTGACCATTCTGGATATTTTAATGTGACCTAAATTCCAGTTCATGAAACCCCTCTTTACTATAAATTGGTCAGTTATTAAGCATATATATTAAGCTTTTAATTAGGTAGTTGTATTTTTAAATTCTAAAATTTATGTTGGTTATTTTATGTACAGATATTCTTAACATTATTTTTTGGACTGCATAAAAACTGCATAGTTTTTAAAAAGTCAGGTGACTTCATTGTCAAAATTTATTTCAAGATCAATTTTAGTCTTTACTCTTTTTTTGTTTCATATTCCTTATTATTTTGGATGTGTGCATGCTCAGTTGCTCAATAGGATCCAACTGTTTGTAACCCCAAAGGCTGTATCCCACCAGGTTCCTCTGTCCATGGAATTTTCCAGGCAAGAATACAGGAGTGGGTTGTCATTTCCTGTTCCAGGGGATCTTTCCGACCCAGGGATCAAACCCACGTCTCTTGTGTCTCCTGCATTGGCAGGTGGATTCTTTACCACTGCCTATTCTTGACCACTACCACTTCCCTATTCTTTACCAAAATAATTGGGCCCTATTATTTTGACTGACCAAAGACTGTATGAAAAAATGCAGGCTGAAATAGCATCACCAACTCAATGGATGTGAATTTGAGCAAACTCCAGGAGATAGTGGAGGACAGAGGAGTCTGGCATGCTGCAGTCCCAACTCACAAAGAGCTGGGCTTGACTGAGAGACTGAACAACAATGATGAACTCCAAGTTTCTGTCCCTAGATATGATACGATAAAGGACTCCACACATTGATGTCTCTCAAGTCCGTCTTCTTCTAATCCATCCATGTTTCCTGGGATAAGCTACCCAAAATGTTAATCTAATGTCTTTGTAATTCCTCCCCTCAAGAGATCTTGGTTTCATAATTCATCCTTATTTTTCCAATTGATCTCAGAAGATTTGTTCTCCTGCAATCCCTAATCCAACATCATCAAAAGTAAAAATGTGAGGTAATTTTCAACCAAAAAGAATGAAATAGCTTATTTTTCAATTGTATTGTACTGGTTTCCTAAGGGCTGCTATAACCATTTGCAACAAACTTAAAACCATAAAATTTAATTTTTTAATTTCTAGATGCCAGAAGTTTGAAACCAAGGAGTTAGCAGGACCATCTTTCTTTCAAAAGATCTAAGTGAGGAAGGATCTTTTCTTACCCCTCCCAGCCTCTGGTGGTTCCAAGTGTTCCCTCAGTTCAGTTCAGTCGCTCAGTCGTGTCCGACTCTCCGTGACCCCATGAATCACAGCACGCCAGGCCTCCCTGTCCATCACCAACTCCCGGAGTACACTCAAACTCATGTCCACAGAGTCGGTGATGCCATCCAGCCATCTCATTCTTTGTCGTCCCCTTCTCCTCCCGCCCCCAACCTTTCCCAGCATCAGAGTCTTTTCCAGTGAGTCAACTCGCCGCATGAGGTGGCCAAAGTATTGCAGTTTCAGCTTCAGCATCAGTCCCTCCAATGAACATCCAGGATTGATCTCCTTTAGAATGGACTAGTAGTTTGTGGCTAAGTAATTCCAGTCTCTGCCTCCATCCACACAGCCTCCTCCTTTGTGGTCAGTGTCTTTTCCTCTTCTGTTTTGAGGACACGACATTGGGTATAGGACCCACCCAGGTAATGCAGGATGAGTTCATCTCAAGGTCCTTAATTTAGTTATATTTTCAAAAGGTCTTTATCTGAACAAGGTCACATTCAGAGCTACTAGGGTTGAGGAAGTAAACATATTTCCTGGGGAGCCATATTTCAACCCACTGCAAATATATTGAAACTTTTGAACTGTGGTTTTGGAGAAGACTCTTGGAATGCAAGCAGATCCAACCAGTCCACCCTAAAGGAGATCAGTCCTGGTTGTTCATTGGAAGGACTGATGTTGAAACGGAAACTCCAATACTTTGGCTACCTGATGCAGAGAGCTGACTCATTTGAAGAGACCCTGATGCTGGGAAAGATTGAGGGCAGAAGGAGAAGGGAACGACAGAGGATGAGATGGATGGCATCACCGACTCAATGCGCATGGGTTTGGGTAGACTCAAGGAGTTGGTGATGGACAGGGAGGCCTGGCATGCTGCGGTTCATGGGGTCGCAAAGAGTTGGACACGACTGAGGGACTGAACTGACTGATTCTGAAATAACCTCATGTATGGATGTGAGAGTTGGACTGTGAAGAAAGTTGATCGCCGAAGAATCGATGCTTTTGAACTGTGGTGTTGGAGAAGACTCTTGAGAGTCCCTTATACTGCAAGGAGATCCAACCAGTCCATTCTAAAGGAGATCAATCTTGGATGTTCATTGGAGGGACTGATGCTGAAGCTGAAACTGCAATACTTTGGCCACCTCATGCGACGAGTTGACTCACTGGAAAAGACTCTGATGCTGGGAAAGGTTGGGGGCGGGAGGAGAAGGGGACGACGGAGAATGAGATGGCTGGATGGCATCACCGACTCTGTGGACATCAGTTTGAGTGTGCTCCGGGAGTTGGTGGTGGACAGGGAGGCCTGGCGTGCTGTGATTCATGGGGTCGCGGAGAGTCGGACACGACTGAGCGACTGAACTGAACTGAACTGAACAAAAATATTTTAAGGAATCTGAAGTTTTAGGGTTTAAAGTCAAGACATGAAATGGACAGAAAATAAATGTATCTAGGTCTCTTTTTTGTTTTTTTAGCTGTACTGAGTGGCATGAGTGATCTTAGTTCCCTGACCAGGAATTGAAACTGCGCCCCCTGCAGTAGGAGGGCAGAAGCTTAAGCAGTGGGCCACCAGGAAGTCCCCCTAGTTTTCTTCTTTTATTAGATATAAATTCAGGCTTCCCTTGTGGCTCAGCTGGCTCAGCTGGTAAGAAATCTGCCTGCAATATAGGAGATCTTGGTTCGAACCCTGGGTTGAAAGATGCCCTGGAGAAGGGAAAGGCTACCCACTCCAGTATTCTGGCCTAGAATTCCATGGACTGTACAGTCCATGAGGTTGCAAATGGTCGGACATGACTGAGTGACTTTCACTTTTTCACTTAAGTATGAATTAGTATTTAATTTTCTACAAACATTAAAAAATGTTATAAATGTAAACACATGACAAACCACATATATGGCAAAAGTGATAAAATGAATAACTTGAGTGGGCCTGGTGTTTGGGTCTGTGAAGGCCAACCTAGCATTAGGGAAGGCTGCTGACTGGCTTTCCTGAATTTGGCCTCAGGGCTGGGACCATGCGGGTGACCTGGCACCTGGGTCATAGGAGTCAGCCTGTAAACTGGGGGCTCAGGGACCAGATTCATGATTAGGTCTGACACTGGGGTGACACCATGGGGTCCAGGCAGGAGGTTGAGATGGCAGGGGCTGCCCTTGTATTTTAATGTGCCAGGGGCTTCCACCAGCAGGAGTTGACTTGGTGCTAAAATACATGAACAGCCTGGTTCTGGGGTAATCAGCCTTTGGCTGGCTGGGAATCTGGCTTCCTGGAAACTGCTAAGACTGTGGGGCCACAGTTGTCACCTGGAGCCAGGAGAGATAGCTAGTATTGGGATGAGCTAAAAGTCTGGGGCCACTGGAACTGGGTTTATTGGAGTGCACCAGGAACCTAGTGTCACAGCAGCTAACTGGGGTTATGTAAACTAGCAGGCACCTGAGGTTGATGGGGACTATTGCTCATGGGAGTCCTCCAGGAACCACCCATTGCTGGGATAGGAGGCTCAGTGTCAGGGTCTGGGGTGAAGAAGGGTGCTCACTTCACAGTTCTCCTCCCACCAGACAGGTGTCTCAGGGCTAGGCTGCTTGGGTTTGGGTGAGGAGAGACAGACACAATGTGAATCTATCTTTCCTACCCTCCTCGGTGTATCTTTTTTATTTTTATGTTTCACTCAGGTGCTATAACCCTTCACCTGGAGTCCTTAGATCTTGTAAAAGATTAATTAACTCAAATTGATGTTTCTGGGAGAGGATGGACACTAGAAATTCCTTTAACACCATTTTTCTCTTTTATTTAAATTTAAGAAGAAATTAGCATTGCCCCCAAATGGGCAGACTTTGTTCTAGCAGTGCTTTCTAACCAAATTCTCATATATTTTACTTCTGAAGGAGAGTCTGCTATGAAAAGTCAGCATCCCACTGGCTCACTCCAGGCTCGCTGTTTACCAATGGTTGACACATGTTAAATATGAGATCTTAATAGGTTATAATTATGTTCTGGCTGTGTCTACAAAGAGGATAGTGGTTTAAACAAAGCCATGCAACTGGCGCCACTCAAGCATATGTAGAAATAACTTGGTAAAGTGAAATTTAAAAGCAATATTTAATAAAAGAAATGCATTAAAGCATATGAGTAAGCTGAAGAGAAATACTTAATGGTCAGTTTAATCTGGGGAAAGTTACTGTGGATTTACATTGTCAAACTTTATAGATGTATTTAAGATGAACACATATTGGTTTGAAGAATTTTTTTTCCTCATCTTAAAAACCTGATAATCTGCAAATCAGAAAGAAACGTTTAAAACCCTTCAATGCTGGCATTTGCGCTACAAGTCCCCACAGGTCAGAAACATTGTATTTCCCTGCTAGCTTTCTCATCTTTCTTCTACTCTTACTTTTTTCATGACACATGCAACATGTAAGCATCAGTGCTGTTTCTCAAGTATAACAACTTGGGCATCGTGTCCTTTGGTTGTAAAGAAATTCCAGTCTTTTAACCTGTCAAATCAGTGATTAGTAACACTGTTTTTGTAGGTTATATGTTGGAGCAGGTCCCAGAATTTATTTTTATAAATTACCAGAAATTGGAGATACTGCTGACATTGAAAAAATTTTAATCATGTTCTGTTTTAAAAAGAAATTCCTCATACCCTTTAATGCCAATGATTTATTTTAAAGATCATAGGAAGAAGTGAAGTGAAGTTGCTCAGTTGTGTCTGACTCTTTGCGACCCCATGGACTGTAGCCTACCAGGCTCCTCCATCCACAGAATTCTCCAGGCAAGAATACTGGAGTGGGTTGCCATTTCCTTCTCCAAGGGATCTTCCTGACCCAGGGATCAAACCCAGGTCTCCTGTATTACAGGCAGATGCTTTATCCTCTGAGCCACCAGGGGAACATAGGAGAAAAGCTTAAAAAAGATTGGAAATGTGGCTAGTGTCTGTACGTTTTTGAGAGATAAGACAAATAAGTTGTGGTACTTTGGCCCTATTGAAAATAATATGATCAACTGGGTAAAATTCACTTATTTTAAAAGACTAATACTAAAAAACACCAAAACTATAGTGTTTTAACATAAATTTATTTGCTATACTAGGAGCAACTAAAGAATCTCTGAGTTAATGACAAAAAATCAAGATTTAGGAGCTTGTGATAGCAGTATTTATTTAAAAACATAAAGAGTAAATTATTTTATATGATCTATGGACAGAGGAGCCTGTCCATAGGGTCGCAAAGAGTCAGACATGACCTATGTAACCTAGCATGCATGCACAAACTGATAGACATGGCAACAATTTAACACTTTTCTAGGAGAAAAATACAGCTCAAAATAAGGAAAATGAGAGCTTTCTGAAGATTCCATAGCATCATTAAAAAACAGTTTTATTTTACTGGTTATATACTAGCATAGCCTGAATGCCTGTTAGGCAAACTATTTTACTAGTACATGATAATCAGTTGAGTCATTAAAGAAGAAAATCTTTTAGATAACTTCAAACTTGAAATTATTTTATTTTCAGCATTATCAGTATCTCCAGGCCTAAAGCACTCAGCTATTTGCCCTCATCTTTGCACTTGTAAATTATATTGTACAGGTTTCCCTTTGAGATAATAAAACAGCTGACTTCTTGAACTCCTATTTAATTAAGTCATATATGGCACAATTTTAAAACACATAGGTTAAATGAGCATCATCAAATAGTGTTTAATAAATACATTTTACATGGAAACAAAGTGTAGGCATTAATTATGCCAGCCTAAAGCAAAGTAAGCAATAGTCGTTGATATCTTTCAAGTTTATAAATACTTAAAAACATCTTAGAACTGTAACAGAAATCTAATTCAAGAGCAATCAACCTTATTCCATGTGTGTAGACTAAAATTGAATCACAGAGCAAATAAAGAGAATATGTTTGTTGAAAATTTCTTCTTTTTTCAGTAATCCTTAGTAAATTCAATTATTTCATACACATTCATGAATACATTTCTTGAGAGAGAAAAGTTGTTCAAATTCCAGGTTATACCAATGGTAGTTTCCTAATATTTGATCTTTGCTAAACTCTAAAATCTCAAAGGAGCTTAATGAACATGCCAAAATCATTCTCTTTATTAACATCTATTGCTTGGGAGAATGAACTTCCTCTTCTCAAATATTTTTATCAAGTGACTATTTGAGCATGAGTAATTGCATTTTAATAAAAATGTGAATTTAAATGATGATAGATATTTTGAGGTGAAGTTCAGTATCTCCTTTTTGCTTCTGAAACTGTTCTGCATAGATAAGTTGGGATTGTGCCTTTTGGTTTTATTTTACCTTATTTACGTGCTATACTGGAGTCAGACAATATGGTTCTAAACATAAATCAATCCTTTATAACTCTGTGGCCCTGAGAAAATTGCCATATTCATTAAGGATCTTTATTTGTAAAATAAAAATAAAAATGGAATGGGATGTTTATCCATCTTGTAATATAAATCTTAAAATGTTATTTAGAATTAAACAAAGCACAGGCTAGAAAAAACCTAACAATATCTTTGAAAATTTTTGGCTAATTTTATAAGCTTTATGAATTCTATTTCTCCTTTCTTTCTTTTTTTTTTTAATCAACACTTTTTCATCCTATAGCCTTGTATAGAAAATCTGGACCTGAGTTCAGGAAACTCTGCATAAGAGCATACAGCTTATGCTGTATGCATACATGAACTCATTTATTTTGTAAACACAGGGCTTCCCTGATAGCTCAGCTGTTAAAAATCTGCCTGCAATGCAGGAGACCCAGGTTGGATTGACTAGATTCCTGGGTGGGGAAGATCTGCTGGAAAAGGGATAGTTATGCATTCCAGTATTCTTGGGCTTCCCTTGTGGCTCTGCTGGTAAAGAATCCACCTGAAATGTGAGAGACCTGGGTTCAATTCCTGGTTTGGGAGGATCCCCTGGAGAAGGGAAAAGGCTACCCACTCCAGCCTGAGAATTCCAGGCCTGGCCTAGAGAATTCCATGGCGGTCACAAAGAGTCGGACAGGACTGAGTGACTTTCAAATCTATGTGAAATCACTAACTGAATCAGTTAGTATAGTTACTTTTTAAACTTTTCTTAAGAAATTTTAGTCAAATTTTCCAGGTGTTCAAAATTATTAGCATGTAACTGAAAAAGATTTATAATTATTTTACTTTTTTTGTACCTATTATTGTAGTTTTAATAGTGTTTCTAGAGTATTTGGGGAATGTAAACAACTCACAAATTCCAAAGGAGTAAAGATGGAGAACTGCTGCTTAATTAGATTATAGAACACACATCCTCTATTTTAAACCCCAAAATGTATTTATTTTCTTGTTAGGCTTTTAAATAGACAATTATAAAAGCCAACTCTCTTGCTGCATTTAAGGATTATTTGTTCAGACTTTCCTCCTTTAACTAATTAAATAATCAGCACAAACTATACAAACTGGAGATGCTTTTGACATGATAACTTTCAAATGCTATCTGAATGGCCAGAGGAATAATTTTGGCTTTCTGCATCAGATTTTTTTTTTTTTATTTTCTATTCCAAAATATATTAGCTGTCAAAGGATAATAGATATGTACTAAAAACAGATATGCCTTTTTTCCTTTTCAGGTATTTGTGTTTCAACTTAGATCTAACTAGCAAAACATTAAAAATAGTATCCTAGCTTTCTGTTTGTCACAGTCTCAGAAGGATGTTTTGTTTCTCTTTTTAAAGTAGACTCTCAGATTCTTCAGGAATTTAATTTTCATGGAAGTTGAACTCTTAAACCAACACAGGTCATATAATTTATAAATAATGAAGAAAAATTAAATTGGGGAAGTGTTAGTTGTTCAGTTGTGTCTGACTCTTTGTGACCTCCATTGAACTGTAGCCTGCCGGGCTCCTCTGTCCATAGAATTCTCTGGGAAAGATACTGGAGTGAGTTGCCACTCCCTTTTCTAGGGGATCTTCCTGACCCAGAGAAGGGTTGCCAGCAGAATCTTTACCTGCTGAGACATCATGGCTTAGAATTTATTCCATCATTTCATTGCTGTCAGGCATAAAGCAATAACAACAAAGATGTCATTTCCTGATCGTATACAAATGGATTGTAGCTGTCCAAGTAGTTATCCTTACAGTTAATCCATTCACATTATTGACACCACATGTGTGTGGAATTAATTACCTCTAACTGTTTTCAAAAAGATTACAATATAGTTTGAAAACAAAACTAAATATGACTTTTATATCTCTCGTAGCAGGAAACTAGAGGAAAAGCTCACTGTATTCGAAGCAAAGATAGTGACACAAATTTGGCATTATTGAAACAAATATTTATGGTTGAAGGAAAGGCTGCAATTTCTTAATTCCTTGCAAAGTATAAACTGAGTGTTTTGTGGAACCTAAGAATGGAAAATATAAGCATATAAATGAAGCTGGTTGCAAAAGGATTGCTTGGCTCATGATGAAATGCAACTGAGAGCATAGGAAATAGAACGATCTCTTGTATCAGTGAAATTCACACCAATAGTGGGCTGGGAAGATAATTAAAGAAAAAATGTTGTGTCACACTTTAATTGTTAATATGTTTTCTTCATTAGAGGTATGAAAAAAGTGATGAAGTTTATAATGATGCTATCATATGTTGCATGACATTCAAAACAGAAAATAAAAATGAAAAATTCTGAATGGTTTCAGTATTTTCCCTAATGACTCTTCAGATCCAACTAAGAATTCAGTTGCCACTTCAAACTAAAGTGTTCCCAAGCCGAATACAGACTCAGTTCAATATTCTTAATATATTAGATGTTATAGAACCATGGCAAGGCTAGTGCTTTCATAAGCTGATGAATAATATACTGCTGTGAACTAGACAGGAGTTCAGGACTGAATCTGTCTCAGGACCATATGCCAACTTTTAAAAATTAAGGTTATGCTCATTCCTTATTTTCTTTTTAACTTTTTTCTTAAACTTTAAATATTAGACCTACTTTATCATCTTAATTTGGAAATATTTCAAAAGTTCTAAAAATTATTTTAATAGTTTTAAGGTAGTTTATTCTTACTCTTTTTAACATTATTTTAAAAAATGGACATTTTCTAACTTATGCATAATTATAAAGAAAGGTAAATCACAACCAGTCTTTTAAGATTCTTGTTCTAAAAATGAACCTCAGAGTTATGATTATAGCCTGTACATTGTGTTTTCCTTGATACTGTAATTTTTATTATATCAGGAGAATTCATCTTGTATATATAGAATCTGAAATTTGTTTGAAATACTTAGGTGATAATGGAGATTGAATCACAGATTGAAACTGTAGTGTTATGATGGAATTAATATTTTGATATTCTAATCAAATATTTGTAAATGCTAGATTAGATACTGTTGACATGATTTATTTCAATAGTTATGGCATTCCTGAAAGAATTGGGGATTTCTAAGGCAAAGTAATTTTATGGGTAAATACTGAACGTTTATTTTAAGACAGTTTTCCAACTGTGCATATTTCTAACATTCAAATTGGATTTGTATGCTATGTAGTTGCATTATGTACTTGAAAATAATATCTAGTTGAAAATAGAAGATAAAAGTTTAAATTTTGAAACAAGAGTTCAGAAGCAGTTTCAGAAGCAGCGTCTCTAA
The DNA here is from genome assembly GCF_049115385.1 of Moschus berezovskii. NCBI lineage: Eukaryota > Metazoa > Chordata > Mammalia > Artiodactyla > Moschidae > Moschus > Moschus berezovskii. The sequence continues at coordinate 22,841,947 of NC_142477.1, read as the reverse complement.
TGGCAGTTACTCTCATGTAGAACAGAATGATCTAAAAGCCAAGGCTCTGAGTCTTCAGTCACACTTCTATGTAAGAAAAAGCTAAGTCAGTGGTGGAAAACAATCAGTATTAACAAAAATACAAGAAATGAAGAATCAGGAAAATAGAAATAGAAGAATGAATTCAGTAACCACTAGCATGAAATGTGAAAATTCCTATTTATTTTCCAAATCCCATGCGACCTAAAAATTTGAAAGTGTCATCACAGAATCAAATAACTTAAAATATTGAAAGTGGTGTAAAAATCTACAGTATAAGCCTTGGTTTCTTACTAATTTAATATAAAAATATATCTCTCTCATACAGTTTCATAGAAGAGTTTCTGATCCAAAGTAGAAACTATCTACTATCTATTCCATGTGGATATTCAGGAACTCAGGTTCTTCTGTGTTATGAATCTACTTTTAGCTGAATCATAACAAATCTTTACATCCAGTGAGTTTTAAAAATGGAAGAGATAAATGGGGATTCCAAAGAATATTTTATTTAGCCCACCAAGAATAAAATGCATCACTTCTGGTCATGTTTTATTGTTCCATAGTCCCATATCCTATCTCACAGTCTCACTTAGATGTCATGACATTTTGGAAATGTCACCATTACCTACACAATGCCAATTTCTGCCAATTCCAAGCAGAAACTTACAGTAAGAAAAGAAGGCCCAAATCCTTGGTCAGGACTGGCCCTCTATTTAATAATAAATAATAAGTTAGTATAAGCACAGTATGAACCAAAGGGCTTCCCTGGTGGCTCAGACAGTAAAGCATCTGCCTGCAACGTGGGAGATCTGGGTCCGATCCCTGGGTCGGGAAGATCCCCTGAAGAAGGAAATGGCAATCCCCTTTAGTACTATTGCCTGGAAAATTCCATGGATTGAGGAGCCTGGTAAGCTATAGTCTATGGGATCACAGAGTCAGACATGACTGAGCAACTTCAATTTTTTCAAAAATATAAACCAAATTGCAAATCAGAGAAAGGGAAATATAGCATATGACTTTCAGAACTGAATTTGGTTTAAACATAGTGCAGAAAGGGATCTGGGGTTTAGGTAAAATATTTAAATAGGATTAGTCACAGATTGATGTGGACACATCTGTAGTGGTAACTGAGTGAATTACACACACATTCCTAAAGAAAATCAATATTGATTATTCATTGGAAGGATAGATGCTGAAGCTGGAGCTTCAGTAATTTGACCACCTGGTTCGAGGAATCTACTTGTGGGAAAAGACCCTGATGCGGGAAAGATTGAGGGCAGGGGGAGAAGTGAGTAATAGAGGATGAGATGGTTGGAAGGTATCACTGACTCAACGAACATGAGCTTCAGCAAACTCTAGGAGACAGTGAAGGACAGGGAAGCCTGGCATGCTGCAGTCCATGGGGTCACAAAGTGTCAGACATGAGTTAGTGGCTGAATTACAACTATCACAAATAAACACAAAGAGAAACAACCAATAGTCAATAAAGATGGAGGAAAAAATATACAGTCAGAACAATAAACCCACCTAACACATATCCAGTTGTCAAGAGTCAGAAGATACAGCCAAACAAAGGACTTAATGGCTGCACAAGAAAAGAGATATTGTCTTCTACCAGCACCAAAGAGGGTGTAAGAATTGAGAGTCTAGCCTAAGTTGGATTGCTAGAAGAGCTTGATATCCTATATAAGGGCTAGTTGTGAAAATTCACAAGCCAACCTGTGCTATGAAAAATAAAGTTGATTAAGAGCTTCCCTGGTGGCTCAGATGGTAAAGCGTCTGCCTCCACTGCTGGAAACCCAGGATTGATCCCTGGATCCCCTGGAGAAGGAAACGGCAACCCACTCCAGTATTCTTGCCTGGAGAATCCCACGGATGGAGGAGCCTGGTAGGCTACAGTCCATGGGGTTGCAAAGAGTCGGACACGACTGAGCGACTTCACTTTCTTTCACTTTCACATAAGAAAATATTTTATCACTGAGATCTAATTAAACTAAGAGTAACAGAAATGAATATGCAACTAGTCATTGTTCAATGAAGAATTTGGGGCTGAAATAAGTGAAAAAAAAAAATGATCTTCAGGAATACATCTATATCTCAAACAGCAAGAGAATGCCACCAGAAACAGAATAGAATCCATTTTAGTCTACCCTTTACCCCACTTCCAATTTAGGGCCAATCAGAAAAGTCAGATGTGTTCCTCCAACCAATCACATAAGCTTCCCCACTTCTACTTAACAAGCACCGCCCACCCCACCCCCCTTTCCCCATGCTAACAGCCTGTAGTCAAAGCACACCTGAAGTCTTTCTTTTTTTCCCCATAATGAAATGTTCCCATTAGCTTCCTGCTATCTATCTCTGCCAAATGCAAATAACAGTGACTAACTTCTTACTATAGCAAACTCTGAACAAATAGCCTTTGCTCGTTCTCATTTGGGTGGTTTTCACTTATTTCCATAATATAATACACAGCCCAGATACACTGCAGTGATTCTTTTGCAGTGATTCTTATTAATTTATTTAGTTTTGGTTGTGCTAGGTCTGCATTGCTGTGTGGGCTTTTCTCTAGTTGTGGTGAGTGAAGTCTACTCTCCATTTCGATCTGTGGGCTTATTGTGGTGGCTTCTCTTACTGCAGAGCACGGGCTCTAGGACACACAGGCTTCAGCAGTTGCGGCATGTGGGCTCAGTAGTTGTGGCTCCTGGGTTTTACAGCACAGGTTCAATAGTTGTAGTGCACCGGTTTAGTTGCTCTGTGGCTTGTGAGATCTTCCTGGATGAAGGATAGAACCTGTGTGTCCTGCAGTGGCAGGTAGATTCTTTACCACTGACCCACCTTGAAAGCCCATGCAGTGAATCTTTCTACTGAAGACAAACAAACTTCAGTAATCAAGTCTGCCATTCAAAAGAGGCATTGCTGTTAAGGTGTCTTAATGAATTTGGATTTATACACAATTACATGAAGAGTGGGGTTCCCAGGTGGTGCTACTGGTGTGCCAATGCAGGAGATGTAAGAGACAGGGTTTCAGTACCTGGTTCGGGAAGATTCCCTGGAGGAGGGCATGGCAACCCACTCAACTATTCTTGCTTGGAGAGTCCCACAGAGGAGCCTGGCAAGCTACAGTCCATGCGGTTGCAGAGAGTCGGACACAACTGAAGCAACTTAGCATTCACACACATGAAAAGTATTGAACTCCTAGAGAAAACACATAATCTATAAAAATATTTTTAGATATTAATTTGCTTTTCAAATATTAATCATGTTCAGTTAACCCCTTAAAGATTGTGTCTTGATAGGATGGAGTGAAAGTGTTAGTTGCTCAGTTGTGTCTGACTTTTTGCAACCTCATGGGCTGCAGCCTGCCAGGCTTCTCTGTACATGGGATTCTTTCATGGGAAAGAATACTTTCATGGGTTGCCATTCCCTTCTCCAGGGGGTCTTCCTGACCCAGGGATCAAACCCGGGTCTCCTGCATTGCAGGCAGATTCTTTACTGTTTGAGCCACCAGGGAAGACCAGTTCAGTTCAGTTCAGTTCAGTCGCTCAGTCGTGTCCGACTCTCCGCGACCCCATGAATCACAGCACGCCAGGCCTCCCTGTCCATCACCAACTCCCGGAGTACACTCAAACTCATGTCCACAGAGTCGGTGATGCCATCCAGCCATCTCATTCTCCGTCGTCCCCTTCTCCTCCCGCCCCCAACCTTTCCCAGCATCAGAGTCTTTTCCAGTGAGTCAACTCGTCTCATGAGGTGGCCAAAGTATTGGAGTTTCAGCTTTAGCATCAGTCCCTCCAATGAACATCCAGGATTGATCTCCTTTAGAATGGACTGGTTGGATCTCCTTGCAGTATAAGGGACTCTCAAGAGTCTTCTCCAACACCACAGTTCAAAAGCATCGATTCTTCGGCGATCAGCTTTCTTCACAGTCCAACTCTCACATCCATACATGACCACAGGAAAAACCATTGCCTTGACTAGACGGACCTTGGTCGGCAAAGTAAGGTTGTTAAATGCACCCTGCATTTTAAAGTTAAATTCCTCTAGTCAGCTCTCCAAATTTGGAAGCCCATCCTGAAAACACTTGTATTAAATAATAATAATAATTATAACAATAAGTAAAACAGCAAGCTGACTCTGCAACAGGCAGACTTGGTACCGATTTTACCTTCAGATTTTATGGGGTATACATTTATTTTATTCTCACATGAAGTAATGAATGAAATGAAGGAAATATTATGTAGGACAGACATGAAAATGAATTGAGAGTCAAGGAGCTTCATCTTTACTTAATAAATAATGTGTCACATGAAAAAGTCGAAGCTGATTTATAGAAATGTTCTATTTGGATAAACTCATAAAATAGTAACACAATTTATGTTATTTTAAATATGTTTGTAATATAGAACAAAGATTTTTCTCTTTGGAGTTTAAATTGTACTGTGCTTGGTCTAGTCTAACTTTTAAGTGTTTACAATTTCCCTGTGTAGTGACAGTTTGTACATCATTAACATCATCAACATCATCATATGTGTTAGTACCTTCTACAGGATAGAGTGGCAAAAAATGCTCAAGTTTTTGTTGTTTTTGTTTGTTACCAACTAACAGAACTACTGCATGTATTTTCTTAGGGAAAAATACTTAGTTCCATCAGAGACTGGGGAGTGAAGCAGGAAAAAGCCTGAGGCAGAGCATTATGGTCTGGCTTAAGTATTACCATGCTGTGTGTGTTTGAGCAAATGCATAACTTAACTTTTATGCAGCTTGCTTTTTTTTAATCATCTGTAAAATAATAAGGTCTTGGAGAGTTTTCCAATTATAATATTTTGAGAAAAAAATATTATGTTGATTTTCACTGTTGAATAGTTTGGGGGCTCTCATGCATATCCTGGAAGAAAGGTTGGCATGAAATCCATTAGGAAATAGAATATTCATATTGTGTATAACAGGGCAAGAGAACTAAACTGAATAATGTACTCAGAGATGTTTGTCTTATAAAATGTTCATGAGAATAAAAGCTATTTATTCATCTTTAAGCAAAAAGCAGGGTGTGTGAGGAATGGGCAACAGTCCCTCAAGCTCATGCAGAATACATGACTAACTTTTCACTAAGAATGTGGCGCTACACACTCACGAGGTGAGAGGTGAGTGAAACTTAGCCTCATTTAGTTAATGATGGCTGTTTCTGCATATTCCATATAAAATTATGTAAATGAATATTCCAAGAGGTGATTTAAACGCGCATATACACAAAATATATATGATAACAAATTATTTTAAGTGATCCACAAGTGATTTAAATATCAAGAAAAGGAGTCTGCATCTGATATACCACTTACTTATTTTGACATTTGATTATATTTATAAAGCTAATTTATTCAACATATTTTACTTGCACATGGCAAAATCAGCATTAGTTTGCCCCCTGAAAATAACGTGGCTTTGTTTTGCAGACGCCTAGCATTTATTTGATTTTGATTTTGAAAATAAGCATTGGACTTTTTAGCTAAAAACATGAGTTGATACATACAATTAAGATGTTTCTATGTAAAATCACATCATAAAACAATTATCATCAAAAAATTTTAAAACTCTCTTCACTATTTTACAATAAGGTAACTAAATTCAAGTAATTAATATCTACTGAAAATATTCATGCCTCATCCTTCTTTGGCGGCACAGATCACCTGTATAAGTGTTAATCTTTTAACTACTGCCTCAGTGTAAAATAGTAACATAATAAAAATTTTCCATTGAAGTAAGATTCCTTAAAAAGAGCAAAAACGGTAAAAAACTTAAGTCGTGCGAGAAGAATAAGTCCTAGAGATCTACTGTTCAGCATAATGCCTATACTTTACATTTCATTATATTGTATACATAAAAACTTACTATGACGGTAGATCTCTAATTAAGTGGAAAGAGAAAGAGAAGAAGAAAGAGGAGGAAGAGAAGGGGGAGAAGAGGAGAATGAGGGAGAAGAAGAAGGAGGAAGCAGAAATAAAGAGGGTGGGAAGAAACTTTTGGAGATGATGACCCTTCATGGCATAGATTGTGGTAAAGATAAGGCGTATACTGATCTTCAAATTCATCAAGATGCTTATGTTAAATACGTACAGTCTTTTATTTGTCAGTAATAACCCCGATAAGGTGGTTAAGGGAAAAAAAGGGGGAAATTCTAAATTTCCTCTAGTTTTTTATGTTTTAATTGGGGTATAGTTGTTTTACAGTGTTGTGTTAGATTCTGCTCTACAACAAACTGAATCAGCTATATATGTATCATCTCCCTATTGTCCCTCGCTCCAAATCTCCCCATTCGCCCACCTATTTGTGTCACCACATAGCACTAAGCTGAGCTTCCTGCATTATACAGACTGCTCCCAATAGCAATCTATTTTACATATGATAGTGTATATATGAATCCCAATCTTCCAGTTCATCTCATTCATCTGGAGTAAAATATATTTGAGGGAAGCGGTTGTGAGTATATCCCCTCCATCAACAGGCCTTGGGAACTTGTTAAGAATGTAAATTCTCAGGTTCAACCCCAGAAATACTAAATTACAAGCTCTGGAGATGTTGAGAAACCCTCCAGCTGATTTAGCTGTGTGCTAACATTTGAGAGGGGCTTCCCAGGTGGCACCAGTGGTAAATAACCCACTTGACAATGCAGGAGACATAGGAGAAGCAGGTTCGGTCCTTGGGTTGGGAAGATAGCCTGTAGGAGGAAATGGCAACCCACTCCAGTATTATTGCCTGGAGAATCCATGGACAGAGGAGGCTGGCGGACTACAGTCCATAGGGTCTCAAAGAGTTGGACATGACTTCAGGGACTTAGCATGTTTGGCATCAATTTCCTAAGAAAGAGAACCTGATGTTAGGATTCATGTGGAGGTAGTTTGGGACTTGCCAGGTAGCACTAGTGGTAAGGAATCTGCCTGCAATGAAGGAGACCTGGGTTCAATCTCTGGGTCAGGAAGATTCCCTGAAAGAGAGTGTGGCAATCCACTTCATTGTTCTTGCCCGGAGAATCCCATGGACACAGGAGTCTTCTGGGCTACAGTCCATAGGGTTGCAAAGAATCAGACACGACTGCAATGTGGGAGACCTGGGTTCAAACCCTGCGTTGGAAAGATCCCCTGGAGGAGGGCATGACTACCCACTCCAGTATTCTTGCTTGGAGAATCACATGGACAGAGAAGCCTGGTAGGCTATAGTCCATCAGGGTGTAAAGAGTTGGACATGACTGAAGTGACTTAGCACACACACAGCATGCAACATTTGAGAACCACTAATCCAGAGTATAGAAATGTGTCTCTATACATGAAGGATTTCTCTATCGTTCAGCTAATAAATGACTGAGGTGTCAAGAAGTGTCAGTCTATTAACATTTAAAGTAATAGATTCACTTTTCTTCACTGCATTTTTCAGAATTATGTGGTTGGCCAACAATATAAGGGAGCTATGGGTCTTTCTGGTGTTACTTGAGTTTCTCAAGTCTGTTATCCCAGAAAAATTACAACTGGATAGTTAGAAGAATGCTGTCTTGTGAAATGTGGCAAAAGAGGACTAGTTAACATCTGTGGAAGTCAGATGGCTTTATTAGAAATATTACAGCATGAGCTCAGTTGCTCAGTCGTGTCCAACTCTTTGTGACCCCATGGACTTCAGCACACCAGGCTTCCCTTTCCACAACAACTCTTGGAGTTTGCTCAAACTCATGTCCATAGAGTTGGTGATGTCATCCAACCAGTTCATCCTCTGTCATCCCCTTTTCCTCCTGCCTTCCATATTTCCCAGCATCAGGGAATGACTCAGTTCTTCTCATCAGGTGGCCAAAGTATTGGAACTTTAGTTTCAGCATCAGTCCTTTTAATGAATATTGAGCACTGTCCTCCTTTAGGATTGACTGGTTTGAACTCCTTGCTGCCCAAGGGACTCTCAAGAGTCTTCTCCAACACCATAATTCAAAAGCATCACTTCTTCGACACTCAGCTTTCTTTATGGTCCAAATTTCATATCTATACATGACTACTGGAAAAATGATAGCTTTGACTATACAGACCTTTGTCAGTAAAGTAATGTCTTTGCTTTTTAATATGCTTTCTTGGTTTGTCATAGTTTTTTTTTATTAATTTATTTTAATTGGAGGCTAATTACTTTACATTATTGTATTGGTTTGCCATACATTGACTTGAATCTGCCATGAAGAGAGTTCAAAATGATAGTTCAGAAAGCCCAAAGCCCTTTTATGGTAGATGGGGAAGCTCAGCTAAAGTTCAGTTTTAATTGTCCAAATTTCCAGAGGAGCAGAGAACTCAGGTGTTCCTTACAGAGGGTCTGCTAGACCAAGGCCGTGGTTTTAGCATCAGTTGTTTGGTCAAACTGGGCTTAGCAAGAGTTATGAGAAGGACAGGTAAAGAGCCAAGAGTCCTGCTAGGGTCAGCAAAACATTTTATTCCTGTGGCATCTTTAACTTTCATAAAATCTAATGTGAAAGAGTTGTAAGAATAAGCTGACACTTACTTCAACCACTTATGAGTTAATATTCCAATATTTCATATGGTAATAATTCTTTTGTAGGAATTTAATGTAGGATATCATCACCATCATGCTTATGTGCATGCTCAGTCGCTCAGTCATGTCCAACTCTTTGTGATCCATGGACTTTAACCCACAAGGCTCCTCTGTCCATGGGATTTTCCAGGTAAGCATATGGAGTTGGTTGCCTTTCTTTCTCCAAGGGATATTTCTGACTGAGGGATCAAAACACGCATACTCAAAGACTGTTCTATATACCTATGTCTCTGTGGGAGAGGGTGAAAGTGGGATGATTTGGGAGAATGGCATTGTAGCATGTATATTATCATATGTGAAATGAATCACCAGTCCAGGTTCGACGCATGATACAGGATGCTTGGGGCTGGTGCACGGGGATGACCTAGAGGGAGGATATGGGGAAGAGGGAGGTGGGAGAGGGGTTCAAGAAAGGGAACACATGTATACCCGGGGTGGATTCGTGTCAATGTATGGCAAAACCAACCAATATATTAATGTAAGGTAATTTGCCTCCAATAAAATAAAAAAATTAAAAATAAATAAATTATTTGTTTCATTAAAAAAAACACACATACCCTATGTCTTCTGTATTGGTAGGCAGATTCTTTACAACTGAGTCACTTGGGAAGCCCTCATGTCTTATATGTAAATAATTTCATTTAAGCTTCAAAGCATTTGTGATATAAATTTTTATCTCATAGTTTACAAATATGAAATGGTTGGCTGAGGGAAATATTTTGGAACTGATGTCTTAGGTAAAGCATTTTTCCTTAGCAGTATCTAAGACGAATTGAAATGAAGACAATTTTATACAGGCTTAGAAACACTTTATCTACAAAAGCAGGCCTTAAATAAAATTTTATTGATTTAATTGTTTTATAAGTCTCCACTTCTAGTAAATCAATTTTAAATAAAAAAGGAAGTAAAATCAGGCTGACTATGATCCATTAAAAACACCATTGGTCACTATGTGAGGGGAAAAAATCCTTTAACTATCCTCGAATTGCAAGTTTTTCAAAAATCACCATGGGTCCAAGTTTTTCTAGTCATACAGAATATATAATATTGATCATAAAATACTTCTTTACTTTTATTTTTACAAACACACACATATACATTTTTTTGTTGTTGTCTTTTGAATTCGCTCGGTTGTGTCCGATTCTTTGCGACCCCATGGACTGTAGCCTACTAGGCTCTTCCGTCCATGGGATTGTCCTGGCAAGAATACTGGAGTGGGTTGCCATTTTCTTCTCCAGCAGATCTTCCCGATGCAGGGATTGAACCTGGGTCTTCCGCATTGTAAGCAGATGCTTTACTTTCTGAGCCACCAGGGAAGTCCATATACGTATATAGAGCTAATTAAAATATTTTTTCCTCAGGAGATTTTCTTAAAATGTGATGCTAAATTGGATTACAGATGATCAGGAACTAGAATATAATGCTATAAATTGTTATACTTAGTCAACTTGATAAGAACAAGTGTTTTGTAAACAATTAGTTGACTCAAGGGCCTCCCAGGTAATGCTAATTGTAAAGAACCTGCCTGCTAATATAGAAGATGTAAAAGACTGGGTATGATTTCTGGATCAGGAAGATCCCATAGAAGAGGGCATTGCAATCCACTCCAGAATTCTTTCCTGGAAAATCTCATGGACAGAGGAGTCTGGTGGGCTACAGTCCATAGAGTAACAAAGAGTTGGACAGGACTGAAACAACTTAGCCTTTGATTCAAGGGATGTGATTAGGTATGTGCAAGGTTTATAACAATAATAAAAATAATATCTTTGATAAAATATAATAACATTGCTTCTCTGCCAGGTCAGCATAGATAAAAGTAATCTACAGCCTGTTGCTAATTCAAGAAAGTCTGTGCAATGTAAGTGTAGCTTGGAGAATGGCTCTCTTTGTCATATTTATTTTGGGGCAGCTAGAAAGCAAAACACATCCAAGTGATTTAGTGGTAAAGCTCTCCATTCTCCCACCCCATCATTAGACCATATACTAAATTAGCAAAATACAAACCACTCCCGGAGAGCTGGAGTGAAACTCCAGCATTGTTCTTTCAAGTCCACAGGAGAAAGTATGGTCTACCCAAGGGTGACTTCAGAGTGTTACTGGCCGACCATGAGAGCCAAAGCTTATATACTTTTAAAAATTCATTGCCATGTTCTTACATGAATCATCCTGTGTTAGGGAACACTTTCAGGTTTTCTGTATATTTAAAATCCTCATTGCGGCTTGCAACTCTCCTGATAATTAATAATACTATAGAAAAAAGAATGAAACTTCTTTTCTCTTTTCCATTGTCCACACATGATTCAATTCTTTCTTTTTCATCCCTCCTTCTACTGTCTTAGTCAACACAACTTACCTCCTGTCCATTACATCAAATACTCTGCTCTACGATGTCACTGTAAACTCGTTTTGGAAAAATGCCTAAACCCTTTAGTTGAAATGTTCCGCATTTCGGCAGTGTTGTACATTTGCAGGGAGTGTTTTAACAAATAGTCCTCAGCTTCTAAACTTCGTGTTCTTTACTCACGTATGCCTGGGGAGATGGAATTCACACACTAAAGCTCTGTTTTCAAAATTTAAATGCCTATTGTACTCTGTGGACATGAGTTTGAGTGTACTCCGGGAGTTGGTGATGGACAGGGAGGCCTGGCGTGCTGTGATTCATGGGGTCGCGGAGAGTCGGACACGACTGAGTGACTGATCTGATCTGATCTGATCTGATTGTACTTACGCATCATCAGATCCTCTGCTTCTTGTTCTCTTCTTCCTCCTCTGATTAGTATAATAACAATCACTAATATCTGACGAGCATAGGAAATGGGCTAATTTATATGTACAATGGAACAAAATGAAAGATGTCCAATTTTTTCTTGTGGAGCTATGAAATTTCTAAAGCCTCTCCTGGTATCAACTAGAAAAGATGATCATTGCTCCAGCATTAGAATAAGCCTTTAGTTGTTATCATCACAGCTTCTAATCAAAGGAAACAAGCAAAAAGCTAAAAAGAAAAAAAAACCCTTTAAAGTAAAATTAATATAAAAATATAAATAAATGGTTCAAAATTTTCAATAGATTTCCAAGCACATGATTTGTTTTGACAGGCATAGCCACTATGTGGTATAGGTAGACCATTATTAAATGATAAAGTTTATTTTGGTAACCAAAAAAAAAGAGTTAAGAACTGAACCAGTGTTTTCTGTATGCTTGTTCAGGGACTATTATGCTTCATGAATCAGTTTTCTGTGAAATGATGCTATAAAATATGGTTTCTAAAGTTCACGTTAAATTTAATTACTAAGTACTAACATGAACTCCGGAGAAGGCAATGGCAAGCCACTCAAGTACTCTTGCCTGGAAAATCCCATGGATGGAGGAGCCTGGTAGGCTGCAGTCCGTGGGGTCGTGAAGGGTCGGACATGACTGAGTGACTTCACTTTCACTTTTCACTTTCACACATTGGAGAAGGAAATGGCAACCCACTCCAGTGTTCTTGCCTGGAGAATCCCAGGGAAGGGGGAGCCTGGTGAGCTTCCGTCTATGGGGTCACATAGAGTCAGACACGACTGAAGTGACTTAGCAGCAGCAGCAGCAGCAGCAACAGGAACTCACAATGCTGCTTAAATAGACTTTGTCCCCAGAGGACTTTATAAAATCCTAAACCCCTTCTATTTTACTGATAACATTGGAATATAAATGGATATATATAGTTGCAATACTGTTCTTAATTCAGTTCCTAAATTGATATTCTACATAACATTGAGGAAGCAACTCAGGTTTCCAAGACGTTAGTTTTCCCATCTGTGTAATGGAATAATAGTTCATACTTAATACGATTTTAATGTTTAACATTTCATTGGGTTGGAGGGGTGTTGCATCATAGGTTGATAGGGGGCAAAATAAATTATGAATCAGAAGATGCTGGTTTCATATGATATGCTTAAGGTGGGAAAGACAGAAAAATCGATAAAACTGAAGTTGTTCTTCCTATGTCCAAAAAATATTAGAGCCACCCAGAGAGACTTTTAAGTTTATGCTTGTCTTCTATGAATTTTGTCTCAGCTTTTTATGATGGGAGTTAATAACACTACTGAATAATGATAATTAAAATTAACATACAATTACATTACACTTCAAAGCAATGTACAAAATCAATTGAGAAAATAAAGGAATAAGTTCAGAATCATGTCTCCTAACCATTTTGTTTAATGCTTTCTTAAGTCACAGATTTTCCTTTTTGCAAAAGTAATATGTTGTTTAAGAAAGTAAATCCCCCTACAGGGACTTGCTGAGAAAGAGGGAGAAAACTGCTTTTAAATAATTTATTTAATTTCTAAAAATATATATTTTTAAAATTTTAACATCACATATATGATAAGGATGCATCCTTCTTTAACAATTTTGAATTTTTAAAGAACTCAAATATTTTCAATAAATACAAAGGAAGTTATATTTGTTTTCTTTTTACTATTCTTGAAATATGGTTGTTTCAAGCTGAAACAATATATTACATTTCCTGGGAGGCCTGTTAGAATTTCTTCAATGTAAGAGGCATATGAAACATCTTCTATTTAGTTTGGTCTTAGCTTATAAGGAAAAGCATCAGAAAAGTAGATGAACACAAACAGAAAAAAAATTCTTTTGATAGTCATATGAATATCAATCAATATTAATAAGAATTAAAATGCTATAGGGAAGGATAAGCTTCAAATAGAAGTGTCAAAATACAAATTAAACATGGTGTCAATAGCTCTTGTAATTGATTATTTTATGTGCATAATATTAGTCATAATTGAAACTAAATCATGTAATCAACTCACTACACATTACACACTAACATATATATGTTTGTATATAAATATAAATATTAATATATATATATAACCTAAAATATTAAGATACAGGTTTAAGAAAAAGACAAATCATATCAGGATTGAGGAACAATTCAGAATAGAAAGTACAATCTAACAGATGGTACGTTTTCCTAAGATAAGATCTCTGATTGGCATAAAATAGTCAGAACTCAAATGTCCATTCTGAAATAGGGGATGATTAATTACTTCTTTTTCTCTGTCACTTAAACCCACCCAGCTATGGTCATAACACAAAAAGAAAATGTGAGAATAAACACAGCTTAAATAAAATAGTGGCTTAGGGAAATTGTACAGGATGTTGTTCAGTGGCTACTTTTGCGATCCCATGGGTTACAGACCACCAGGCTCCTATGTCTTCCACTATCTTTTGGAGTTTGCTCAAATTCATGTCCTTTGAATTGGTGATACTATCCAATCACCTCATCTTCTACCATCCCCTTTTCCCTTTGCCTTCAAGTTTCCCCAGCATCAGGGTCTTTTTCACTGAGTCATCTCTTCACATCAGATGGCCAAAATATTGGAGCTTCAGCTTCACCATCAGTCCTTCCAATAAATATTCAGGGTTGATTTCCTTTAGAATTCACTTGTTTGATTTCCTCACAGTCCAAGGGACTCAAGAGTCTTCTGCAGCACTTCAGTTCTAAAGCATCAACTCTTTGGTGCTCAATCTTTATGATCCAACTCTCACATCCATACATGACTATTGAAAAAAATCATAGCTTTACTTGTATGGACTTCTCTTGACAAAGTGATGTCTCTGCTTTTTAATATGCTATCTGGGTTTGTCATAGCTTTCCTTCCAAAAAGCAGATATCTTTAATTTCAAGGCTGAAGTCACCATCACAGTGATTTTGGAGTCCTCCAAAATGAAATCTGCCACTGCTTCCATTTTTTCCCCTTCTGCACCACTTGGGAAGCCCCCTGTATAGCATGAATGCACTATAAATTTTATACATAAGAAAATGCAGCCCTAAAGAATTTATACATTAACAGAAGATTGCACAGCAAGTGTCAGAATCAAAACTAGGGTCCTGTTCTTGAGAACAGTAATTTCCCACTGTGTTCATCTACTTTCTGCACAAGCTAATTAAGAGAAATATAAATAGAGACTCTTTCATCCCCATGACAACAGGTCTTAGAGCAGTGGTTAGACGTCTTGATGCTGGGTTAACCACATAAAAGTTGTTTGGAGTGGGGAGTGGATCTTATGCACATGAGTTTCGGAGTTCCACCTACAGTGGTTCTATTTCAGGAAATCTAACACAAGGCAGAAATATTCACTTCAGCAGCTTTCCCTGCTATTAGGTCTCAGGCAAGATGAGAGCCATTATTCTGGAAGACTGCTCAGTAGAGGCATTCAAAACCAACTATAAGGATTTTTTTTTGTTTTATTTTAGCATAATATTTGGTCTAAGTTTAAACAGAAAAAAAAATTCTGAAGTAGGGATTTGAGAGAAAACTTTTGAGTAAGGTTATTCATTCTTGAAAATTCAGAGAACATCACTGGGATGATATTCTGTAAAAGATATGGGGAGAAAAACACAATAGAATGGGCAGTGGCTGCTAGCTATGGACAACAGGATCAAGGAGGATGGTTTACGGATCTGTCAACTCTCTGCCCATCATTAAGGTCTCTCTCCAGGTCTACCCTTTTCTAGAAGGGCCATTCCCTTCTCTAGGGGATCTTCACAACCCACAGATTGAACCTGGGTCTTTTACATTCCAGGTGGATTTTTTTTTTTACCATCTGAGCCATCAGGGAAGCCCCTTCCAGGGTCATACATGCATGCATATTACATACATACACTCTTCCTCTCTCTCTCTCAGCCATACTCAAACACATACATTTCTGACTCATCCTGTTCTAAGACACTTACTATGTGAAAGTGAAAGTCGTTCAGTCGTGTCCAACTCTTTGGGACCCTGAGGACTATACAGTCCATGGAATTCTCCAAGCCAAAATATGGAGTGGGTAGCCTTTTATCCAGGGGATCTTTCCAACCCAGGGATCGAACCCAGGTTTCCCACATTGCAGACAGATTCTTTACCAGCTGAGTCACAAGGGAAGCCTAAGAATACTGGAGTGGGTAGCCTATCCATTCTCTAGGGGATCTTCCCCACCCAGGAATAGAACCAGGGTCTCCTGCACTGCAGGTGGATTCTTTACCAACTGAGCTATGATCATATATAAAAACAATTTATGTATCTGTGTATGTGTGTGTGTATGTATTTAATATTTCTGTTAGTCATAGAATATTGCCTTTCACATGAAAATGTATTACATAAAAACATAAGTTAAAGTAAACTTTCACCTTATGGATTTATCCATCTTTGCCGTCTTCTTTGTTCTCCATATAGATATGCTTTTTTTTTTCTGGGGTCTTCATGCACACTATTCATGTGCATTAACTCATAACACACTATTAAAATATCCATATATATATATATATATAGACATTTTATACAGCATCAGTTCAGTTCAGTCGCTCAGTCGTGTCTGACTCCTTGCAACGCCATGAATCACAGCACGCCAGGCCTCCCTGTCCATCACCAACTCCCAGAGTTCACACAAACTCACCTCCATCGAGTTGGTGATGCCATGCAGCCAACTCATTCTCTGTCGTCCCCGTCTCCTCCCGCCCCCAATCCCTCCCAGCATCAGACTCTTTTCCAGTGAGTCAACTCTTCACATGAGGTGGCCAAAGTATTGGAGCTTCAGCTTTAGCGTCAGTCCTTCCAAAAAACACCCAGGACTGATCTTCCTTAGAATGGACTGGTTGGATCTCCTTGCAGTCCAAGGGGCTCTCAATAGTCTTCTCCAACACCACAGTTCAAAAACATCAGTTCTTCGGCGATCAGCTTTCTTCACAGTCCAACTCTCACATCAATACATGACCATGGGAAAACCATAGCCTTGACTAGACGGACCTTGGTTGGCAAAGTAATGTCTCTCCTTTGTAATATGCTATCTAGGTTGGTCATAACTTTCCTTCCAAGGAGTAAGTGTCTTTTAATTTCATGGCTGCAATCAGCATCTGCAGTGACTTTGGAGCCCAAAAATATAAAGTCTGACACTGTTTCCACTATTTCCCCATCTATTTCCCATAAGTGATGGGACCAGATGCCATGAACTTAGTTTTCTGAATGTTGAGCTTTAAGTCAAATTATTCACTCTCCTCTTTCACTTTCATCAAGAGGCTTTTTAGTTCCTCTTCACTTTCTGCCACAAGGGTGGTGTCATCTGCATATCTGAGATTATGATATTTCTCCCGGAAATCTTGATTCCAGCTTGTGCTTCATCCAGTCCAGCATTCCTCATAATGTACTTTGCCTACAAGTTAAATAAACAGGGTGACAATATACAGACTTGACATACTCCTTTTCCTATTTGGAATCAATCTGTTGTTCCATGTCCAGTTCTAACTTTTTCTTCCTGACCTGCATACAGGTTTCTCAAGAGGCAGATCAGGTGGTCCTGTATTCCCATCTCTTTCAGAATGTCCCACAGTTTATTGTGATTCACACAGTCAAAGGCTTTGGCATAGTCAATAAAGCAGAAAGAGATGTTTTTCTGGAACTCTTGCTTTCTCCACGATCCAGTAGATGTTGGCAATTTGATCTCTGGTGCCTCTGCCTTTTCTAAAACCTGCTTGAACATCTGGGAGTTCACGGTTCACATATTGCTGAAGCCTGACTTGGAGAATTTTGAGCATGACTTTACTAGTGTGTGAGATGAGTGCAATGGTGTGGTAGTTTGAGCATTCTTTGGCATTGCCTTTCTTTGGGATTGGAATGAAGACTGACCTTTTCCAGTCCTGTGGCCACTGCTGAGTTTTCCAAATTTGCTGGCAGATTGAGTGCAGCACTTTCACAGCATCATCTTTCAAGATTTGAAATAGCTCAACTGGAATTCCATCACCTCCAGTAGCTTTGTTTGTAGTGATGCTCTCTAAGGCCCACTTGACTTCACATTCCAAGATGTCTGGCTCTAGGTGAGTGATCACACCATCGTGATTATCTTGGTCATGAAGATCTTTTTTGTACAGTTCTTCTGTGTATTCTTGCCACCTCTTCTTAATATCTTCTGCTTCTGTTAGGTCCATACCATTTCTGTCCTTTATCGAGCCCATCTTTGCATGAAATGTTCCCTTGGAATCTCTAATTTTCTTGAAGTGATCTCTTGATTTTCCTATTCTGTTTTTTTCTTATATTTCTTTGCCTTGATCACTGAGGAAGGCTTTCTTATCTCTCCTTGCTATTCTTTGGAACTCTGCACTCAGATGCTTATATCTTTCCTTTTCTCCTTTGCTTTTCCCTTCTCTTCTTTTCACAGCTATTTGTAAGGCCTCTTCAAACAGCCATTTTGCTTTTTTTGCATTTCTTTTCCATGGGGATGGTCTTGGTCCCTGTCTCCTGTACAATGTCACGAACCTCTGTCCAGAGTTCATCAGGCACTCTATCAGATCTAGACCCTTAAATCTATTTCTCACTTCCACTGTATAATCATAAGGGATTTGATTGAGGTCATATCTGAATGGTCTAGTGGTTTTCCCTACTTTCTTCAATTTCAGTCTGAATTTGGCAATAAGGAGTTCATGATCTGAGCCACAGTCAGCTCCCGGTCTTGTTTTTGCTAACTGTATAGAGCTTCTCCATCTTTGGCTGCAAAGAATATAATCGATCTGATTTCGGTGTGGAACATCTGGTGATGTCCATGTGTGAAGTCTTCTCTTGTGTTGTTGGAAGAGGGTGTTTGCTATGACCAGTGCATTCTCTTGGCAAAACTCTATTAGCCTTTATACAGTATATGTATGCGTTAATTTAATAAGTAGTTTACTAAATGTATGCCTTTATAAGTTACAATGTGTCATTTCCCAAGTTTATAGGAAAACTTTAGATGACTAAGTAATCTGTTTTTCATTGCTAATAAATTAAGGAAACCCTAGATTAAACAAGTTTTTAAATATCTATATCTTTAAGATAAAGGTCCTTATTGTCTTAAAACAAAAAAGCATCATGGAAGGAAGAAATAAAGTTTTCCCAAACTTATATGATCACAGAATCTATTACTAAATTCTTACTTGATGACAAACAGACTGGCTAATAAATGAACATAGTTTATCAAAACAACTTATTAGTTTATTTCAACTGGTCAATTAAAATAATGGTTATATACTCAGTCACAGATATTCATTTAATGGCATATAAACCTGTGTTGATATGCTACAGATTGGAGGGAAAAAATGGAGAATTAGACTAAAGAAAAGTTATTTATTGGTTTATTGATATTGGTTTATGCTAGGAGATAAAGTCAATAGCAATAATGAAGTCCCATTTACATTATAGCGTAAACAATTCAACATGAAACCCATATTTTTGATCCATGATAATTTAATCTGATCTTTAATGTTATATTCTTTTATAGCAATTTAAACCAGGAAGGGATAGAGGATATTTCAGATCTTGCTGATGTCATTAAACAGAAGGTAGTTTCAAGGAACAGATATTCTTTGACTAAAAGCTGGATTAAAAAAAAAAAAGCCCTAGGAACATGAAAGATCAATATATTTGGTTATACATGAGTTTATTTTCTCGCAATGTGCTTTAAAATTTGTTTGTCATTCTATAGCATAGCTTATATTTGTTACATGGGTGGAAGGGAGAGAGAAAAATTAAATATTCATCTGGTATTTGGTGCTCAGTAGCTCAGTCATGTCTAACTCAGCAGCTCTAGGGACTGTAGGCCACGAGTTCCTCTGTCCATGGGACTTTCTAGGCAAGAATGCTGGAGTGGGTTGCTATTTCCTTCTTCTGGGGATCTTTCCAACCCAGAGATCGAACCCGCATCTCCTGCATCTCCTGCATTGTCAAGCAGATTTGCTACCATTGAGCTACCTGGGAGAACCCAATTGAAAAATACATTCTATAAAATATGTGTGTAAATTAAAGAAAATAAGTACCCTGAGATGATAAAAAAAAAAAACCAAAAGCACTGTGAATGTCCTGTGCAATACTCAGCATTGTAAAAGACATGAAAAATTCAACTTCTATTTTGACAGATGTTTTAAAACACTGTGTGAGCCATCTTTTAAATTTATTTTGAAGTGAATTGATCCTAGGGGAACTAAGAGCAGGACCTTGAATGAGAGCCAACGTATACTCCATAAATATCCACAGGCAAGGTTCGGTTTGAACATATTTATTTTAAGTTGCAGAAATCTCTACTTTTTAAAATATTTTCCAGTTTTTTTTTCCTTCATCTTTACCTCCCTTTACATCCAGGATTGATTTTGCTTTATGAATGTCTAAATGCATATATTATATACAGTTTAAATGACACAGCCTTTTATTTCTTATTATTCTCTTTCTCTCCAGGGAAACATATGTGTATTATTTTTTGTTTCTATGCCTTTCTTAAGGTTATTCTAGAAATCAGCTTCTTTTGTGATCCAAAATGTCAATTAGAATCAATCTTGAGTTTCCTACTGACAGCACTCTATTTCTGACTTCAGGAGTTTTCCTTAGATAACATCCATTTTCAAGGCAGTCCTCAATCTCAACGCTCTATCTGAGCCTTGGTTTGTTTATCTTAGCAAAATATACAAGAGGTCTACATTCTTTTTAATTGAGTTTTTCTATTTTGTAAGTCCTATTTTAAAGCACCTTAAAAATATTTAAAACATTATTCTACAATGCTGATCATTGCTTTTTATAGTATTCTTTGAGCCAACAATTTTGTAATTGTCCCTGGTCCCTGAGAAAGATTTAGTGATAAATTCAAAATCACACCTTTTAATTTTTGTGATTTTTTTGTTCCTTTTTTCTGACTTATGAAAAAGGAAACATATGTTTCTATGACTTGTTTGCCAGAATAGGATTGTGGGCATGAAAATTGACTTCAAAATTGAAGGAATTTCCACATACACAAAAACAGGCAATAAGAAACTCAAAACCACAACTTACTGGGAGAAAGATAAAGCCTTAATATATGGAAAACAATTGAAATATTTATATTCTACCATGGGACTGAGGTCTTTCATGATATCTAAACAGATAAAAGATAGTTATCTGGCAGAAGCATGATAGGATGAACTCTAGCACCTAAAAGAAAAAAATTCCAATTAATATTTAAGGACTTTTTGACATTTATTGATATTTTATAGGGGTTTCCCTGGTGGCTTAAACTGTAAAGAATCTACCTTCAATGCAGGAGACACAGGTTTGATCCCTGGGTTGGAAAGAACCCCTGGAGAAGGGAATGGCTACCCACACCAGTATTCATACCTGGAGAACTCCATGGACATTCATTTCAATATTCTTTAATAGAAAATTAATAGCTAAATTTCTGTTTCTGGAAAATCGGTATCCAAAAAATAAAAAAAATAAAAACTTACCACAAAAATAAGTAAAAAACACATTAAATTAAAAATATCTTGATTTCTGATATTAAAAGTAAGAGCAACAACCAAGACTGAGAAACAGAATGGAAACTAGATTTACAAACTGAAATAAAAAGTTGAACTGCTAGAGGAGTTTGCTAATCTCAGTAGACTAGATATAGCGTTTTTGAAAACTACTCTAGGAGCACAAAGTAATTTTGTTTGGGCATGAACAAAGTTAGTACTGGGATGAACTGGAGGGATGGGATGGGGAGGGAGGTGGGAGCGGGGTTCAAGATGGGAAACACACGTACACCCGGGGCAGATTCATGTCAATGTATGGCAAAACCAATACAATAATTTAAAGTAATTAGCCTCCAACTAAGATAAATAAATTTAAAAAAGAATAAGCTTCAAAGAGAGATGAAGATGGACATCACATGAGTTCACTCACATGTGGAAACTGAACAAACAACACATTCGCAAAACAAAGCAAAACTCAGACTAAGATACAAAGAATTGGTCAATGTTTGCTAGAAGGGAGAGAGGATGGTGAGGAGCAAAAAGGCGAAGAAAATCACGAGATACAAACTTCCAGTTATAGAATTAATTATGGGGACATTATGCAGAGCATAGGGAATATAGTCAACGATATTGTATTAACTTTGTATGGTGACAGAAGGTAACTGGATTTACTGTGGTGATAATTTTGCAATATACACAAATGTTGCATCACTATATTGTATACATGAAACTAAACCAATATTATATGTCAATTATACTTCAATTAAAAAAATACGTTTTCCTGATTACAGTACCTAAGACGAGGAAACAAGCTAAATGCCCACTAACAGATGAACAGATAAAGGAGACGTGGTATATATAACCACAGTGAAGTACTACTCAGCCATTTAAAAGTATAAAATAATGCTATTTGCAGCAACATGGATGGATGTAGAGATTATGATACTAAGTGAGGTAAGTCAGAAAGAGAAAGACAAATACTATATGACATCACTTATATGTGAAACCTAAGACATGACACAAATGAACATATTTACAAAACAAAAAATAGACTCAGAGATAGAAAGAAAACTTGTGGTTAGAGGGGGAAGGAGGTGAGGGAAAGGATAAATTAGGAAGTTGGGACTAAAATATACACACTGCTGCTAAGTCACTTCAGTCGTGTCCGACTCTGTGCGACCCCATAGATGGCAGCCCAGCAGGCTCCCCGTCCCTGGGATTCTCCAGGCAAGAACACTGGAGTGGGTTGCCATTTACCATATATAAAAAAGATAGACAACAAGGTCCTACAATATAACATAGGGAAATATATTCAATATCCTATAATAAATCATAATCAAAGAGACTATGGAAAATTTATATATATATACATATACAAACGTGAATCACTAAGAACAAGAAACATGATAATAAAGATAAGAAGATTTATTTTAAATGTGCCAAATTTTACTTCTACATGTAAAAAATATGTATATAGCATCACTCCAGATAGATATTCAATGTATGGATTCAACGTATATATTAAATAAGATCCAACCGAGTAAAAAGATAAGCACAAATGTTCATGTGAAAAGAATGCACAATACATGACTAACATAAAAAGATGAAAATCAATATTCAATGTATAATATGAATCAAAATGAAGTTGACATACACAAATGACAAAATATATATATATTTTTTACTTTTTAATATTTTTACTAACATTTTTACTAACATTTTATTTCTTTTTAACTTTTTATTTTATATCAGCTTATAGTTGATTAACAATGTTGTGATAGTTTTGGATGTGCAACAAAGTGATTCAGTTATACACATTTATTCTTTTTCAAATTATTTTCCCACTTAGGTTGTTATATAAATTGAGCAGAGCTCCCTGTGGTATACAGCGGCTCCTTGCTGGTCATCTATTTTAAATATAACAATACATACCCATCCCAAACTCGGAACTATCCCTCCTCTCTATTCTTCCCCCTGGTATCAGTAAGTTCATTCTCTAAGTCTGTGAGTCTGTTTCTGTTTTGTAAATAAGTTAATTTGTATCATTTCTTTTTAAATTGTTCATATAAGCCATACCATATAATATTTCTATTTCTTTCTGACTCACTTCACTCAGTATGACAATCCCTAGGTCCATCTGTATTGTGGCAAACAGCATTACAGCAGGGTAATATTCTAGTCTTTTTTGTATTGAGGTTAAATGACTCAGTATAGAAGAATCTTATTAGTAATATCTCTTTTTAAGCAAAACTTTGAAGGAAACTGACATACAAGTAGAATAAACTAACTATGTTCATCTGGAAAATAGTGATTCGAGAGAGGCATTATGCTAAAGTAGAAATACCTTTAGTCATAGACTTAGGAACTTAACATAGGATCTCAGTCAGGTTTTTATTAGCTTTATGTGCTTGTGCTTAGTCTCTCAGTCATGTCTGACTCTTTGTGACCCCATGGACTACAGCCCATAAGGCTCCTCTGTCCATGTGGATTGTCCAGGCAAGAATACTGGAGTGGGTTGCTGTGCTCTCCTCCAGGGGATCTTCCCAACCCTGGGATCAAACCAGGGTCTCCTGCTTTGCAGGAGGATTCATTACCAACTGAGCTACCAGGGAAGCCCCATTAGTTTTATAAATTTTTATTATTAATTTGTTTTATTTATACTC
Source organism: Moschus berezovskii (assembly GCF_049115385.1). Lineage (NCBI taxonomy): Eukaryota > Metazoa > Chordata > Mammalia > Artiodactyla > Moschidae > Moschus > Moschus berezovskii. The sequence goes on along the minus strand of NC_142477.1, from coordinate 22,818,424 downwards.
ATAATAATATTGTTACTATTACTCTTATATACAACTAACATTTATCAAAACCTAGTTAATGGCAAATACTATTGTCAGTACTGTATTCACAGTATTAGAAAAATGACACAATACTTGTTTTTTTTTATATTAACATTTAGAGGACATTATAACACCCAACACTCTAGTCTCTCTCCACACACAACTACAATAAAACATGTAAGTATTTGTTATTTGAAAAAGTGTTCAGGACTTACCAGTACAGCATGATTCATGAAAAAGTGTTCATGGAAGTTCTGAAAAGGCAGAGATTAACTATTAGAAAGTTTTTTCAGTGCTAGAGCAGATCAAGCTGAGGAATGACACACAAAAATGCAATCGCTACTTAAAAGTTTGGCATTTTTAAATAATTGAAAGGAAGACCATATAGGGCAAATACATAGAGGTAAGTATGGAGAGTGTCTGAGGTAAAGCTTCACAGAGAGGTAAAACCCAAGTAAACAGAGCCTCCTGGTCTAGTGAAGCAGTGTTGGTTTTGTTTTCAGTAAAATGAAAGCATTGACTAGACTAAGTATGAAAGTGATGTTTGACTTGCAGATTTAATTTGCCTCTGCTATGCATGGAAACAAAAAAGAGAGACTTAGAATAGGGTAGAGACAATGGCAATTTGAAAGCCTGAAAATTTGAAATGTATTTTGGAGTTATAAATGAAGACTTGTTGATAAAACATCCATGAGAATGAAAAAATGAAAAAAAAATCAAAAGGCTGGAAAATGTTTCTAATGGTTCAGTGGAGAGTAATATCATTTACTGAGAAGGGAAAGAGTAGAGAAAAAATTATATTTTCATTGGTTTTGTTGTTGATGTATGGAAAAACATCACAATATTGTAATTATTCTCCAATTTAAATAAATTAATTAAAACAATGATGACAGCAACAACAATAAAGTATTTAAATGTGAAATATATTTGTGAAATGAGATTTAAAATAATAAACTGAAAATAAGTCTCACTTACAAGTATGTTATGGTGGGGGGTGGGAACTGAAATAAAGCAGAAGTCAGAAGTTGCAATACATTTCCTGACTCACAACATAGATAAACTCTTCCAGACCCTCCATGGTGTGCATCAAAAATATTTAAACTCAAATACTTTTAATATTAATTTTTTAAAAGTCATCTGACTCTTTTGCAACCCCATGGACTATAGCCCACCAGGCTCCTCTGTCCATGGGATTTCCCAGGCAAGAATACTGAAATGGGTTTCTATTTCTTTATAGCATATAGATAACTTTATTTTAAAAGAGAAATTTGGGGGCAGTGGTGGTCCAAAGATGGCAGAAGAATAAGAAGGAGACCACTTTCTCTCCCACAAATTCATCAAAAGATCATTTGAATGCTGAGCAACTTCCACAAAACAACTTCTGAGAGCTGGCGGAGGACAGCAGGCACCCAGAAAGGCAGTCCATTCTCTTTGAAAAGAGGTAGGACAAAATATAAAACACAGAAAGCGAGACAAAAGAGCTGGGGATGGAGACTCATCCCTCATCCTGGGGAGGGAGCCATGAAGGAGAAGTTTCCAAACATCAGGAAACCATCTCATCAGCAGGTCTGTGGGGAGCTCTGGAATCACAGAGGGCAACATAACTGGGAGGGAAAAAAAAACACCACACACACAAAGTACGTGCCTAACCACAGCTCCTAGTGGAGAAGTAGCCCAGACGCTCACGTCCACCAGAGAGCTGGATAGGGAGGTGCGGGTTGCATGCTTAGGGTAAGGACCAGGCCTGAATACCCTGAGGACAAACTGAAGGAGCTAGCAACCCAAACTGTGGGATAGCAAGAGAGAGAGGAAAAAAAAGAGAGAGAGAGAGAGAACTTTCCTGCAAAAGGCTCTAACCTAACACACAGCTTGGTCTGCTCACAAAACAAAGGATTAACTGATCACCAAAGGAGAGCTAGCCGGCTGCATACAGGCCCCTCCACAGGCCAGAGGCAGAGAGGCAGGTGGGTGATAGCCAGATCTGGAAGGCGAGGGGCAATCTCAAGAGAGAGAGAGAGAACTTTCCCGCAATAAGCTTTAACCTAAGGCACTGCCGGCTCGCTCACAGAACAAAGGATGAGTGACTACCAGAGGAGTGCTAGCAGTTGTGGTCTGGTCCGTCCCCCACCAGAGGCAGAGAGGCAGGAGGGCGGTAGTCAGATCTGGAAGGAAAGGGGCAATCTCGGCCCCAGAGATGGCATCCTCCACCAAACTGTGAGCAGGCTCCCAGTTGCTAAACACGTCTTCTAGGATCCTGGACAGTTCACATCTGCCAAGAGGGTCGCAGCCAGAGGCCAGCTCCCCAGAGGAGACATACAGCACACCTGAGACAGTGCTCTCATGGTGCACCTAGGGAGGTGATTAAGACAAAAGGCCCACCTGGGATAGTATGCTTGCCAAGCACCTGGTCGCCTGAGCTGCTCGGACCTGGGAAAGGGAAAAAAAGCTTGCCCAAACGAGTCTGTGCCCTTGTGGAGTACCCGAGATCTTGAATCTGATTAGCTGAGACCTGGGAAGTGCATGAAATGCAGGGCCCGCTTTGGATAGTACCCCTGCAGAGCAACCTGGAGCCTAAGCAGTGTAGACTGGGAAAGCATACTCTGATGTGAGCTGGGGCAAACCCAGTGTGGACCATATACTCTGAGGACTGTTCACATATGCCAGTTTTATTTGTTTTCAGTGTTCCTCCCTGGGCTTCCCCCATAGTTCAGTTGGTAAAGAATCTCCCTGCAGTGCAGGAGACCTGGGTTTGATTACTGGGCTGGGAAGATCCCCTGTGGAAGGCAATGGAAACCTACTCCAGTATTCTTACCCGGAGAATCCCATGGACAGAGGAGCCTGGCAAGCTACAGTCCATGAGGTCAGAAGAGTTGGACATGACTTAGTGACTAAATCACCACCATCCCTCCCTACAACACAACTGAACAAATGAGGCTAAATAAGTGACCACATTTGCCCCCTTCTGTCACGGCAGAAATTAGACACTGACAAGACTTGCAAACAGAGGAAGCCAAAATAAAAAAAGAAGAGGGAACCACTCTGGAAGTGACAGGTGCAACAGATTAAAACCCTATAGTTAACATTGACTAAACATTGGAAGGGGCCTATAGACCTTGAGAAGAAATGCAAGCTGGAAAAAGTAACTGTCTGAAACTGAACTGCCCCCACACTTCCCACAACAGCTCTAGAGAAATTTGTAGATATTTTTATTATTATCATTTTTAATTTTTATAAACTTTATATTTCATATTATATTTATATTTTATAAACTTCATATTTATTACTTCTCTAATTTCCATTTTTATAACCTACTGCTGCTGCTAGTCACTTCAGTCTTGTCTGACTCTGTGTGACCCCACAGATGGCAGCCCACCAGGCTACCCTGTCCCTGGGATTCTCCATGCAAGAACACTGGAGTGGGTTGCCATTTCCTTCTCCAATGTGTGAAAGTGAAAAGTGAAAGTGAAGTTGCTCAGTTGTGTCCGACTCCTAGCTACCCCACGGACTGCAGCCTACCAGGCTCCTCCATCCATGGGATTTTCTAGGCAAGAGTACTGGAGTGGCTTGCCATTGCCTTCTCCAATAACCTTCTATTACCTTGCAAAAAAAAAAAATCCCTGTTTTTAAAGCAAATTATATATATATATATAAATTTTATATATATACAAATTATATATATATATATATATAAATTTTTGTGATTTATTTTGTTTTATATTTTTAATATTGCATTTTTGAGAGTCTAACCTCTACTCTAGATTTTTAATCTTTGCTTTTTGGTATTTGTTATCAATTTTGTACCTTTAAGAAGCTAATCTTCAGTATCCATTTTCACCTAGGGGTGTGATTACTGGCTTGATTGCTCTCTCTCCTTTTGACTCTCCCTTTTCTCCCCAGGTCACCTCTATCTTCCCCCTCTCTCTTCTCTTCTCTACTTAACTCCATGAATCTCTCTGAGTGTTCCAAGCTGTGGAGAACACTTAGGGAACTGAATACTGGCTAGATTTGTCTCTACCCTTTTGACTCCCCCACTTCTCCTCTTCTATCTCCCTCCTTCCTCTTCTTCTCTCTATGTAACTCCATGAACCTCTCTGGGTGCTCCAGACTGTGGAGATCACACAGGGAATTGATTACTGGCTAGATTTCTCTCTCCCTTTTGACTCCTTCTCCTCTCCTCCTGGTCACCTACATCTCCTTCTTCCTTCTTCTCTTCTCCATGTAACTCTGTGAACCTTTCTGTGGAGAATATTTTCACCATTAACCTAGATGTTTTATAATCAGTGCTATTTGGATGGAGAAGTCTGGAGGCTACTGTAAGAATAAGACTGAAAACCAGAGGCAGGTGGCTTAAATCCAAAACTTGAGAACACCAGAAGACTCCTGATTTCAGGGAACATTGTTCAACAAGAACTCATCCAAAAGCCTCCTTGCCTACACTGAAACCAAGCTCCACCCAAAAGCCAACAAGTTCCAGAGCAAAACATACCATGCTAATTCCCCAGCAAGCAGGAACACAGCACTGAGCATTAAAATACAGGCTGCCCAAAGTTATGCTAAACCCATAGACACCCAAAAACTCACTACTGGACACTTCTTTGTACTCCAGAGAGAAGAGATCCAGCTTCACCCACCAGAACACCAATGCAAGCTTCCCTAACCAAGAATCCTTGACAAGTCACTAGTTCAATCCTATCCTCAGGGAGCAACCTCCACAATAAAGAGAAATCACAAACTTCCAGCCTACAGAAAGGCCACCCCAAATACAGAAATCTAAATGAAATGAAAAGGCAGAGAAATATTCAGCAGGTAAAGGAACATGATAAATATCCACCAAACAAAAAAAAAGAGGAAGAGCTAGGGTGTCTATTTGAAAAATAATTCATCATAATGGTAGCAAAGATGATCCAAAATCTTAAAAAGAAAATGGAGTTACAGATAAATAGACTAAAGACAAGGATTGAGAAGATGCAAGAAGAGTCAATAAATAAGGAATAATGCAATAACTGAGATTAAGAGCACTCTGGAGGGAACCAACAGTAGAATACATGAGGCAGAAGATACGATAAGTGAGGTGGAAGATAGAATTGTGTAAATAAATGAAGCAGAGAGGAAAAAAGAATAAAGAATTAAAAGAAATGAGGACAACCTCAGAGACCACTGGGGCAATGTTAAACACTCCAACATTCGAATCATAGGAGTCCCAGAAAAACAAGACAAAAAGGGCATGAGAAAATACTTGAGATAATAGTTGAAAACTTACCTAAAATGGGGAAGGAAATGGCCTCCCAAGTCCAAGGAATGACAATAGGCAGTGACAAAAGAGATATGCTGGTGAGGTGAACAGTTCCCAGAAAGTTTAAAGGAAATGAAATTCAGAGGAAACAATTAACAATTACCATGGCAGGAAAGAAGTGGAGATATAAAGAGGCAATGGGGAAAATACACACACCAATGTTGGCAGACATGCATATCAGTTCTGGTAGAAAGAGCATGAGGGAGTTAATAGCTTCTGAATTTTTAAGACATTACATGGAAAATCAATATTCTGAAGGCAAAGTAAAGGTGCAGATTTGGAAATTTGAGGAGAATGGAGATTTTAAGACTATTCAGAAAATGGGATCATGCATTGACTGGAGATATATGATAATGTAATGTATGGAGAGTTGGACTGTGAAAAAAGCTGATCGCCGAAGAATCCATGCTTTTGAACTGTGGTGCTGGAGAAGACTCTTGAGAGTCCCTTGGACTGCAAGGAGATCCAAACAGTCCATTCTAAAAGAGATCGATCCTGGGTGTTCATTGGAAGGACTGATGCTGAAGCTGAAACTGCAATAATTTGGCCACCTAATGCGACAAGTTGACTCACTGGAAAAGACTCTGACACTGGGAAAGGTTGGGGGCGGGAGGAGAAGGGGACGACGGAGAATGAGATGGCTGGATTGCATCACCGACTCTGTGGACATGAGTTTGAGTGAACTCCGGTGATGGACAGGGAGGCCTGGCGTGCTGTGATTCATGGGGTCGGGGAGAGTCGGACACGACTGAGCGACTGAACTGAACTGAACTGAATGTATGGATGTGAGAGTTGGACTGTGAAGAAAGCTGATCGCTGAAGAATCGATGCTTTTGAACTGTGGTGCTGGAGAAGACTCTTGAGAGTCCCTTGGACTGCAAGGAGATCCAACCAGTCCATTCTAAAAGAGATCAATCCTGGGTATTCATTGGAAGGACTGATGCTAAAGCTGAAACTGCAATACTTTGGCCACCTCATGCGACGAGCTGACTCACTGGAAAAGACTCTGATGCTGGGAAAGTTTGAGGGCGGGAGTAGAAGGGGATGACAGAGAATGAGATGGCTGGATGGCATCACTGACTCTATGGACATGAGTTTGAGTGAACTCCTGGAGTTGGTGATGGACAGGGAGGCCTGGCGTGCTGTGATTCATGGGGTCGCAGAGAGTCGGACACAACTGAGTGACTGAACTGAACTGAATAGTATTCAGGCAAAATTAGCCACTGACAAGTATAAAAATCTGGATTTGAGAGTTCTTCATTTTAACATATTTTTAAGATAGTTGAAAGGGTAGACTAAGACACCTTTGGAGATGAAAGCAGAATGTGAAGACAGTAGGATGGGGCATATAGGGTGTCAGTTAATTCCTCTTTTAAAATCAAAAGAAACATTTAAAAAAGAAGAAATGAAAACATTTTATTATAGACACATTACATATATCTGTACTAATCAGGATAGGATAGGTGATGAACACAAGCAAAGAAAAACCTCCAAAAGTTTAGTAGCTTAAGGAATTGAGGTTAGTTCTACTTCTATCATAACCTGATTGACATTCCATGAGTACCCAACCAAGCAGTGCTTAAAGAAACAGTGGCTTTTCCAATTGGTGGCTCCACCTCCGCCAAGTGTCCACTTGTCAAGTGTATTCAGTGTCCTCTGCTGAATCCTGCATTCAGCTACATTTTAAGAAAGAAAGAGTGAGCCGAGTCTTACAGGAGAATCCAACATGGAAAATAGCATACATCACTTAGGATATTCCATCAGCCAAGGTCCATAGTACAAACCCAGCTCTAGTCCTCTTGGACACCAAGAAAGAGGAAATAGAAAGATGGGCATCCAGTCAGTCCCTATTATGGAAGAGTAAATTTAAGTTATATGGTCTTTCTTTATCTTTCATCCATCAGGTCAGTAAATATATTTATCATTTTTCTTTTTTGTTTTTGTGTACTGAAACCATTATAACCATTGTAAAGTCAGCCAACACCAAATTTGGTAAAAGAAAACTTGTACAACATCACAAGAGAATAATCATTAACTTTACATACTCTCATTTTTAAATTTTAATTTAAAAGTATGAAAAAACATATTGCACATACATAATTGTATATGTATACCAATATACATAATTGTATATACCAATATACATCTACCAATTTACATAATTAAATCATGATTGCTTCAAATTGCCATATATATCCTTTATTTTCTTAACTTATTCCTGGACATTTTATAGTTTAATTGCTAATGTGATTACTACTAGTATAGACATGGGCTTACCAGCTGACTCAGTGATAAAGAATCCCTTTTTCATGCCGGAGAAAAGACTGGATCCCTAGGTCAGGCAGATCCCCTGGAGAAGGGAAACCACAACCCGCTTCAGTATTTTTTACTGAAAAATCCTCTGTCCCATAGACAGAGGAGCCTTGCAGGCTTCAGTCCCCAGGGTCGCAAAAGAGTTGGACATGACTTAGCGACTAAAAAACTATAGAGAATAGTGAATGTTTTCTGACTCTTTTATATCTAGTCACATCAAAATTTCTTATTAACTCAAGTATATTTTCTAGTCAGGTCATTTCATCTTTCGGGTGACAGAAATGAATAGGAACAAATGACTATTCAACTATAATAAATAGTGATGTGTAGTAACAAAGGTTCAAACTGCTAAAGTAGATAAAAGGAAAAATAAAGAATTAAGTCAACATATTCCAATTTCATACATCTCAAATTAAAGAGGAATTTTTATGGAATGTGGCCTCAAAGAATTGAGAGTCTACTAAGAAAAGACAGACCCCTTAATATAAAATGAAGATGAATGTTTTAAAATTGATAAATAACAGTTTATGCATAAAAATGAAAATTCTCCAAATATAGTTTGACTTAGAGGATACAGGATTAGGTAGACAATTTTGATTTTTATGGCTTTTTTAAATGATAAGAATTATCAAATTAAAGGAACACATTAATTCCTTATAAAATTCACAAATAAATTTTATACTATACCGAAAAATGTAATTTAATGTAGAAAAAAATTATGTTGTAGAAGACAATAAGAGCTGACATTAGCCATTAATCTCATATTAGACTCCTTTGGTATACAACCTATGTCATCTTCACTTTGAAGACTTGAACTTATTGTGTACTAAAGAACAACAAAAAAATTATATGCATCCATAGCTCTGTGGTTCTAAAAGGATAGTGTTAGGTCCTGCTTATTTTCTTTAGACATGCTGACTTTATGTGGTGGGATGAAAATTGCTAAATAATGCATGGGCTAGAGTCAGCATGTACCATTTCATTCCTAGCCTTCAAAGAATTGCTCTGAGTTATGCTGCTTATTAGCGTATCAAGGGAGGTCAATTTTCAGAAGTGGTCAAATAAATGTATACACAAATCCTAAACTGGTGTTTGTAATGGGTCCTTAGGAGCACAAAATGGATAACAGCACCACAGATGCCTAAATACAGGTTTGAATGTTTGATTTAAAAAACACTTGACTACTTTTGAAAAAATCTAGTTGTACAGTGTTTTTGGCCAATTACATTTAGAATTGATTCAGTGTACACAATACTTTAGACTAAATGAATGCTCAAATATATTCCTCTTTAATTATTATTATATTAAATATTATGTTGATATTTAATATTAAATGACATATTTATTATTATTTACTTTGCAAATTTGACTATAGTCTCTGGATTACTTTTTTGACAGTGGTGACACTGACTCAAGCTAGGAATTAATTTTTATATATAGGCTGTGTTAGAGTGTCATTTTGCACAAGAGGAGAGTAAAAACGTGACAAGATTTTCCTTTGAGATTTTTCCTTTGTTGTTAAAGCCTTCTATAATAATATAATGTATTTAAAGTTACTAAACAACTTTAAAACTGACATATTATTTCACATATTATAAAATGTTATGATTTCTGCTGCTGCTGCTAAGAAATCAAGATTGCTGCTGCTAAGGAATCAAGATTGCTGGGAGAAATATCAATAACCTCAGATATGCAGATGACACCACCCTTATGGCAGAAAGTGAAGAGGAACTCAAAAGCCTCTTGATGAAAGTGAAAGAGGAGAGTGAAAAGGTTGGCTTGAAGCTCAACATTCAGAAAACAAAGATCATGGTATCTGGTCCCATCACTTCATGGGAAATAGATGGGGAAACAGTGGAAACAGTGTCAGACTTTATTTCTTTGGGCTCCAAAATCACTGCCGATGCTGATTGCAGCCATGAAATTAAAAGACGCTTACTCCTTGGAAGGAAAGTTATGACCAACCTTGATAGTATATTAAAAAGCAGAGACATTACTTTGCCAACCAAGGTCCGTCTAGTCAAGGCTATGGTTTTTCCAGTGGTCATGTATGGATGTGAGAGTTGGACTGTGAAAAACGCTGATCGCCGAAGAATTGATGCTTCTGAACTGTGGTGTTGTAGAAGACTCTTGAGAGTCCCTTGTACTGCAAGGAGTTCCAACCAGTCCATTCAAAGGGAGATCAATCCTGGGTGTTCATTGGAAGGACTGATGCTAAAGTTGAAACTCCAATACTTTGGCCACCTCAAGTGATGAGTTGACTCACTGGAAAAGACTCTGATGCTGGGAAAGGTTGGGGGCAGGAGGAGAAGGGGATAACAGAGAATGAGATGGCTGGATGGCATCACCGACTCTGTGGACATGAGTTTGAGTGTACTCCGGGAGTTGGTGATGGACAGGGAGGCCTGGTGTGCTGTGATTCATGGGGTCTCAGAGAGTCGGACACAACTGAGCGACTGAACTGAACTAAACTGAACTGAATATATTGGTTGGTTTTGCCATACATTGACACGAATCCGCCCCAGGTGCACATGTGTTTCCCTTTCTTGAACCCCCCTCCCACCTCCCTCTTCCCCATATCCTCCCTCCAGGTCATCCCCGTGCACCAGCCCCAAGTATCCTGTATCATGCGTCGAACCTGGACTGGTGATTCATTTCACATATGATAATATACATGCTACAATGCCATTCTCCCCAATCATCCCAACTTCACCCTCTCCCACAGAGTCCCAACGCCTATTATACAGAGTGAAGTAAGCCGGAAAAAAAGCATCAATACAGTATACTAACGCATATATATGGAATTTAGAAAGATGGTAACCTTAACCCTATATACCGGACTGCAAAAGAGACATAGATATATAGAACAGTCATTACTTCTTATTAGCAGGATTACTATATTATTGTGGCAATGAACTGACAGTGTGAATTTTATGAAAAGGAGTAATGGGAAAAGGGGACTTCTGAGCTGGAATACTTTATGGCTCAGATGAAAGTTAGCAGTTGACAATAAATGCGCAGCCATCTACAGAATGATATCATTGCTTACTGCAATATATATCTTTTTATTTTCACTCATTTTGTTGTTGCTCACTTGCCAGCCACATGGACTGCAGCATGCTAGGGTCCTCTGTCTTTCACTTTCTCCAGGAGTTTGCTCAAATTCATGCCCCCTGAGTCAGCAATCCTCCCTAATCATCTCATCCTCTGCCACTCCCTTCTCCTGCCTTCAAACTTTCCCAGGATCAGGGTTTTTTCTAATGAGTCAGCTCTTCACATCAGGTGGCCAAAGTATTGGTGCTGGGTTCTTCCAATGAATATTCAGGGTTGATTTCCTTTAGGACTTACTGATTTGATCTTACATTCCAAGGGATTCTCAAGAGTCTTTTCAAACACCAAAATTTGAAAGCATCAATTCTTCATTGCTCAGCTTTCTTTATGATCCAACTCTTAACTACGAAAATGGTAGTGCATATTTTTCTTGTGTTGCTCATTATACAATGCTCTTTTTCCTAATTACTAAAATAAAAGTTCTTTAGAAAGCCATGGGGAAAAACTAAACACACAGAAAAACACACAAAAAAAATTAAAACAGAAATCAGTGACCTTACTGTAAGGAAACAGACTTCATTTTACACATTCATAGTTACAATGCACAATTGGATTTATTGAAATAAAAATGTTCACTAAAATACATAAAAATAAAAATAATTAATCATTTTAATAAGTTAACACCATAATATAAACAGATTTGTATAAAAAGTTGTCAAATCCTCATGATTATTTCACCTTAAAGGCATTTTGTGCTTCCCTTGTGGCTCATCTGGTAAAGAATCCACCTGCAAAGCTGGAGACCTGGGTTTGACCCCTGGGTTGGGAAGATTCCCTGGAGAAGGGAAAGGCTACCCACTCCATTATTCTGGCCTAGAGAATTCCATGTATAGTCCATGGGGTCACAAAGATTCAGACATGACTGAGCAACTTTCACTTTCAAAGGCATTTTAAAACACAAAAAAAAATTTATTTGCAGTCTACTTTAGACCCGTTTTTTCTGTATAAAAGCACAAGTATGAAAACTGTTATGACAGCATAACAGACTTTATAATAGAAATAATGAATGTGAAACTTCCATGAAGAAACCTATTAACTAAGATAGCCTAGTATAGTGAGTAATGTGAGTTTTATTTGAATAAATACAGACATTTATGATGTAAGTATTATAAATTTAGTGTCAGATATATTAATTTACTTAAAGCTGTCAAAGTCAAGGTTCATCCAAATGTTATCATTAGGATAAGTAGAGTCAGTTAATTGATCAATATTGTTTTATCCATCTACCATATCATCTCAGCATATGACACATCGGTATACAATTCATTGCAGAGTTTTGGATATACACAAGTAAGTTAAGAAGAAATAAAATAGATTGCAAAAGTCAGTAAAAAAATTTACCCAGGGAATTTTAATTTTTATTGAAGTTGTGTCATATAACTTCTTTTCTGCTTCATTTAGACATTCATATGTGACATTGACATTTTATATAATAAGAAGCAGTATTTCATCTTTAGGACAGGTCAAGGGATAGTAATGATAGATTTATGGCTGTGCCAAGATCATTATATGGCTAAAAATAAAGCAGAATCTCCAAGACATCCTTACTCAGCTCTTTGCACAGCCTGAACCTTACATCTTTGGAGGTGACTTTGATCTTAATTCTTGTCCAGAGCATCTCACATCACAGCTACATTTGGCTTGTTTCTTATAGAATGTTTCAAGATATGGAACTTTTGCAAAAGTTTATTTGAAAAAATTGCCTTGAATTTCAACAGACAAATGAACCATTTGTTTTCCTGTTCCATTTAAAGTGCACTAAGCGCCAGGTGCTTTCCCATGGTCATGTATGGATGTGAGAGTTGGACTGTGAAGAAGGCTGCTTGCTGAAGAATCGATGCTTTTGAACTGTGGTGTTGGAGAAGACTCTTGAGAGTCCCTTATACTGCAAGGAGATCCAACCAGTCCATTCTAAAGGAGATCAATCCTGGATGTTCATTGGAGGGACTGATGCTAAAGCTGAAACTGCAATACTTTGGCCACCTCATGCGACGAGTTGACTCACTGGAAAAGACTCTGATGCTGGGAAAGATTGGGGGCGGGAGGAGAAGGGGACGACGGAGAATGAGATGGCTGGATGGCATCACTGACTCTGTGGACATGGGTTTGAGTGTACTCCGGGAGTTGGTGATGGCCAGGGAGGCCTGGCGTGCTGTGATTCATGGGGTCGCGGAGAGTCGGACACGACTGAGCGACTGAACTGAACTGAACTGAACTGAACTGAACTGAAGCGCCAGGTGCACTAAGGGAGATATAAGCAGGCAGAATAGTTCAAGCTTGGACGTATTATGGTTGGAAGCTGTGGATGAAATACATCTTCTCCTGAAGCAGTTTAATATTAATTGTCTTATAATTTTAAGCTACCTTTGATAAATTTATTATAATTTTATATAAAATTTCTACCTAATTTATACTATTAAATAACATTCATGTATGTGTTGTATGAGTGGGTACATTTTCTGGAAAATAATATATAAATATATTTATCTGTTAGCATAAATTATAATGATCAATAAATTATGTTAGATGTTCACACAAATTCACAAAGGTAAGCATTTCTGCTTACTTATAGGCTGCTTTTTATTTTTCTTGCATCACTGAAAAGAACCCAAATTTATGAAATGTGTACATTGCTATTGAAATGTTTATTCATTTTATGTATATAAATATGTCCACACAATGCCACACTGATATACTTATGTGTTACATGAAAACAGTGAATGTGAATCCTGTACTTAAGGAGTTTATGAGTTAGTATGATAAAGCATGCCGATAAATACATAATTAAACTGAACAGAGATTACTGCCCTGATTTTAATAAATAAATATATATAATCTTATTCTGTAAGTTTCTCAACTTTTGATTTTCCTTATTTCACCCTAATATCTTACATAAAATTAACATTTCATACCATTAGCAATGAAATTATTTGCATAATTGATACATACTAGTTGGGATGCTTTCATTGTATGCAAGTCAGAAAAACAATATGGAGCTAATTTTTTTAAAAATGAGATTATTTGTCATCAGACAAGAAGGGGTCTTAGTACAAGGGAGGTGGGGAGGTTTTTGCTATGCAAATGTGCTGAAGATTGAGTTGAGATGCTGATACCAGAGCCATCAGGACTCATCACCGTTCTCTCTGTTTCTCTCCCTGAATTTGAGTTGTGACTCTCTCTTCTCTATTTGGTCCCCTTTTTCTATTCCTTGTAGTTTAGTTTTTTTTTTTTAATGAATATTGGAAAATATGCCTATTTAAACACTTTGAAAGAACATTATAAGTCTGTGTCCATATGATTTAGTTGGAATCAGGTACTTATTTCAAGAATGAACATATGTACCTGGGATGACTGGCTATTGATATATATATATATATATATATATATTCATATATATATATGATAAAATTCTTCCATTTATAAACTTCTGGATTCTTGTCTTCTTTTAATCTTGCTTTTAATTTAGATCATTTTGAGCTTCATTTATTACTATCACTATTATTATTTTAGTAGTAATAATATCTTATGTAGTGGTGGTGAAAGTAGTGTACAAAATTCCAATTATATGGAAGAGTTTGTGAGTTATACATTCCCCTCCCATGACCACTACTATTCTCCAAGTTCACTGGGCTGGAAGCAAACACCATTAAGTATTTTGAGTATATTTTAAGTGTATTATAGGCTGCTATGAACTCAATATATCTGCTCAATGTTGAATCCCTTATCTCCACTGTGATGGTATCTGGAGACAGGACCTCTGAGAGCTACATAGGTTTAGATGATATCATGGAGATGGGAACCTCATTAAGGAATTATTGTCCTCATAAGAAAAGGAAGTAAGAGCTTCCCTGTTGGTAAAGAATCTTCCTGCCATGTGGGAGACTTGGATTCAATCACTGGGTTGGGAAGATCCCCTGGAGAAGGGAAAGGCTACCCACTCTAGTGTTCTGGCCTGGAGAATTCCATGAACTGTATAGTCCATGGGGTCGCAAAGAGTCAGATATGACTGAGCGACTTTCACTTTCACTTCACTTTCATAAGAAAAGGAAGAAACCTGAGCTGTCTCTTTTTGATTTTTGCATGAAGAACAGTATACCGTATGTATGTTATCCTGTTCCTTGCTTTTACCTTTATTTACAATAAAGGTCAAAAATATTTCTTATTATTTGATAAGATACTGCCTTAATCTTTTTAAAAGAACTTTGTGCCTCATTGCACAAGTAAACAATAATTAAGAAAAACCATTCATCAACTTACCCTTCAATTTTAACCAATGGTGTTACTATGACCAACTTTAAAATTACTGCTATGTACTTAAGTGTGTTTTTTCACATACCTGACTGTATCTCTCGGATAATAGAGATAAGTTGAAATGTTATGATCAAAAGCAATCAATTTAAATAGATGGATATTATCTGATTTCTTTTGATAGAACTCTCATGAGGAAATACATTTTCTCAAAGCATCACCAGGAAAGTGTGTTATATTTTCTGACCATTATAAATAAATGAAAAACATTTTTTTACATTTATTTTACTTTGATATTAGAAATCTTTTTATATGTTTGAAGAGACATTTTACTTCCTTTTTCAACTGAGATTACTGCCTTTTTCTTCTATCAAATGTCACTTTTTTATTATCTGTACTATTTCTATTTTAAAGAAAATTTAATTAGTTTTAAACTAAATTTTAATTCATTTTTTTCCCATGGCAAGTAGTGTACACATTTCCCCCATTTTGATACTACTTTTTTAAATTTGTTAGTGGTGAGTTAGAATTTTTCTTTGCAGAATATTGTGTATTTTATATAGCAGGTATATTTATTCTTATTTTTTAAGACTTTTCGGAATTTTTGTAGTAGAGCCTGAAGTCTGGCAGGTTGATTCCCCCCAGTTCCATTCTTCTTTCTCAAGATTGCTTTGGTTATGTGAGGCTTTTTGTATTTCCATACAAATTGTGAAATTATTTGTTCTAGCTCTGTGAAAAACACCGTTGGTAGCTTGATAGGGATTGCATTGAACTTATAAATTACTTTAGGTAATATATTCATTTTCACAATATTTATTCTTCCAATCCATGAACATGGTATGTTTCTCCATCTATTAGTGTCCCCTCTGATTTCTTTCACCCATGTTTTATAGTTTTCTATATATAGGTCTTTTGTTTCTTTAGGTAGATATATGCCTAAGTATTTTATTCTTTTCGTTGCAACGGTGAATGGAATAGTTTCCTTAATTTCTCTTTCTATTTTCTCATTATTAGTGTATAGGAATGCAAGGGATTTCTGTGTGTTGATTTTATATCCTGCAACTTTACTATATTCATTGATTAGCTCTAGTAATTTTCTGGTAGAGTCTTTAGGGTTTTCTGTGTAGAGGATCATGTCATCTGCAAACAGTGAGAGTTTTACTTCTTCTTTTCCTATTTGAATTCCTTTTATGTCTTTTTCTGCTCTGATTGCTATAGCCAAAACTTGCAAAACTATGTTGAATAGTAATGGTGAGAGTGGGCACCCTTGTCTTGTTCCTGACTTTAGGGGAAACACTTTCAATTTTTCACCATTGAGGATAATGTTTGCTGTGGGTTTGTCATATATAGCTTTTATTATGTTGAGGAATGTTCTTTGTATTCCCACCTTCTGGAGGGTTTTTATCATAAATGGATGTTGAATTTTGTCAAAGGCTTTCTCTGTGTCTATTGAGATAATCATATGGTTTTTAGTTTTCATTTTGTTAATGTGGTGTATTACATTGATTGATTTGCAAATATTGAAGAATCCTTGCATTCCTGGGATAAAGCCCACTTGGTCATGATGTATGATCTTTTTAATGTGTTGTTGGATTCTGATTGCTAGAATTTTGTTAAGGATTTTTGCATCTATGTTCATCAGTGATATTGGCCTGTAGTTCTCTTTTTTTGTGGCATCTTTGTCAGGTTTTGGTATTAGAGTGATTGTGGCCTCATAGAATGAGTTAGGAAGTTTACCTTCCTCTGCAATTTTCTGGAAGAGTTTGAGTAAGATAGGTGTCAGCTCTTCTCTAAATTTTTGGTAGAATTCAGCTGTGAAGCTGTCTGGACCCGGGCTTTTGTTTGCTGGAAGATTTCTGATTACAGTTTCAATTTCCATGCTTGTGATGGGTCTGTTAAGATTTTCTATATCTTCCTGGTTCAGTTTTGGAAAGTTGTACTTTTCTAAGAATTTGTCCATTTCTTGCAAGTTGTCCGTTTTATTGGCATATAATTGCTAATAATAGTCTCTTATGATACTTTGTATTTCTGTATTGTCTGTTGTGATCTCTCCCTTTTCATTTCTAATTTATTGATTTGGTTTTTCTCCCTTTGTTTCTTGATGAGTCTGGCTAGTGGTTTGTCAATTTTATTCACCCTCTCAAAGAACCAGCTTTTGGCTTTGTTGATTTTTGCTATGGTCTCTTTTGTTTCTTTTGTATTTATTTCTGCCCTAATTTTAAAAATCTCTTTCCTTCTGCTAACCCTAGGGTTCTTCATTTATTCCTTTTCTAGTTGCTTTAGGTGTAGAGTTAGGTTATTTAGTTGGCTTTTTTCTTGTTTCTTGAGGTATGCCTGGATTGCTATGAACCTTCCCCTTAGCACTGCTTTTACAGTGTCCCACAGGTTTTGGGTTGTTGTGTCTTCATTTTCATTCATTTCTATGCATATTTTGATTTCTTTTTTGATTTCTTCAATGATTTGTTCGTTATTCAGCAGCGTGTTGTTCAGCTCTACTACAAAGCCACAGTCATCAAGACAGTATGGTACTGGCATAAAGACAGAAATATAGATCAATGGAACAAAATAGAAAGCCCAGAGATAAATCCATGCACCTATGGACACCGTATCTTTGACAAGAGAGGCAAGAATATTCAGTGGAGAAAAGACAATCTCTTTAGCAAGTAGTGCTGGGAAAACTGGTCAACCACTTGTAAAAGAATGAAACTAGAATACTCCCTAACACCATACACAAAAATAAACTCAAAATGGATTAAAGATCTAAATGTAAGATCAGAAACTTATAAAACTCCTAGAGGAGAACATAGGCAAAACACTCTCCGATATAAGTCACAGCAGGTTCCTCCATGACCCACCTCCCAGAATATTGGAAATAAAAGCAAAAATAAACAAATGGACCTAATTAAAATTAAAAGCTTCTGCACAGCAAAGGAAACTATAAGCAAGGTGAAAGGACAGCCTTCAGAATGGGAGAAAATAATAGCAAATTAAGCAACTGATAAAGGATTAATCTCAGAAATATACAAGCAACTCCTGCAGCTCAATTCCAGAAAAATAAACGACCCAATCAAAAAATGGGCTAAAAAACTAAACAGACATTTCTCCAAAGAAGACATAAAGATGGCTAACAAACACATGAAAAGATGCTCAACATCACTCATAATTAGAGAAATGCAAATTAAAACCACAATGTGGTATCATTTCACGCCAGTCAGGATGGCTGCTATCCAAAAGTCTACAAGCAATAAATGCTGGAGAGGGTGTGGAGAAAAGGGAACCCTCTTATACTGTTGGTGGGAATGCAAACTAGTACAGTCACTGTGGAGAACAGTGTGGAGATTCCTTAAAAAACTGGAAATGGAACTGCCATATGACCCAGCAATCCCACTCCTGGGCAAACACACCGAGGAAACCAGAATTGAGAGACACATGTACCCCAATGTTAATCACAACACTGTTTATAATAGCCAGGACATGGAAGCAACCTAGATGTCCATCCACAGATGAATGGATAAGAAAGCTGTGGTACATATACACAATGGAGCATTACTCAGTGATTAAAAGGAATACACTTGAATTAGTTCTAATGAGGTGGACGAAACTGGAGCCTATTATACAAAGCGAAGTAAGCCAGAAACAAAAACACCAATACAGTATTTTAACACATATATATGGAATATAGCAAGAGGATAATAATAACCCTGTATGTGAGACAACAGCAGAGACTTGGATGTGTGGAGCAGTCTTTTGGACTCTGGTAGAGGGCGAGGGTGGGATAATTTGGGAGAATGGATTGAAACCTGTATATTATCATATATGAAATGAATCTGGCATGGTTGGGGGCTCCCCACCTCAACACTCTGTGGATTTAAGAGGCCATTTCTTCTGGAAGTGTATAAATTATCCTGGGGGGGGGGAAGACTTTTGGGAATTTTTAATAAAATAATCCTTCCTAACTCTGAACGTATTTTTAAAGACAATCACATATGTTTTCTATCCTTTCCAATTTTACTGTTCAGTAGCATTCATTTAGATACTGATCCAAATGCCACTTATTTGGATGCAAGAGATAAACATTTTTTTATTGTTTTATCTTTATTATTTTTGATTAGTTAATTTTGCTACAAATCATTTATTATACAAATCACCTCATCTCTACTGATTTGAAGTCATATATTTTCATATGAAATCTGTTTATATTTTCAGAAGTTTTTTGTTCTTGCAGCAACTTTTATCACTTATATTACAAATGTAAATATATAATTTATAGTATCCTCTCATATCTTTCACATCTAGTGTCCATCACTGTCTTCTCATTATGATCGTTACTATTTCTTCTCATCATTCATAGTTTACCTGTGTTTCCACAAGATCTTTAGAATCAGCTTATTTTCCTCAGCCACAGGTGCATATTTATTAGAAACAAATTAAAATCATACTTTAATACAGAATGATTTTTGACATGTAAAATTTCATTTCTTGCTCACAGCAATATTTTATAAGATTTGTACTTGTGCTACAAAATCACTGTTTGGTTTCTCCTTCAACATTTTAATGATAACTGATGTATCTTCAGTTATCTTGCCAGTATATTTTTGTTTTAAACTTACATGTTAAATATTTGGCAGGTCTTCTTTCTGATCTGAGTTGTACAAACATTTACAAACATAAAATAAACTGTAAGTGCAAGGAGATCCAACCAGTCCATTCTAAAGGAGATCAATCCTGGATGTTCATTGGAGGGACTGATGCTAAAGCTGAAACTGCAATACTTTGGCCACCTCATGCGACGAGTTGACTCACTGGAAAAGACTCTGATGCTGGGAAAGGTTGGGGGCGGGAGGAGAAGGGGACGACGGAGAATGAGATGGCTGGATGGCATCACCGACTCTGTGGACATGGGTTTGAGTGTACTCCGGGAGTTGGTGATGGACAGGGAGGCCTGGCGTGCTGTGATTCATGGGGTCGCGGAGAGTCGGACACGACTGAGCGACTGAACTGAACTGAAGAGTAATAAATGTATTATGTCCATACACAATGAGGTGCAGAGTTATATGTATTATTTTTTCATCCAAGCAAAAGTCACCGGTGTGCAACTTTACTTGGTTTTGATTTCTATACATTTTTCTAAGGAAATAATTAGAATCTCTTGGTTATTGATAGTGGACTAGTGTTTGGAATGATCTAAGGCATTTGTTTAGTATCTTTGCAAAGGATTTTCACACATATTATTAGAGTTATTTATTTTCTAGCACTTATTTATCCTTGGGCTTCCCTAGTGGCTCAGATGGTAAAGAATCTGCCTGCAATTCAGGAGACTAGGGTTTGATTCTTGGGTCAGAAAGATCCCCTGGAGAAAGAAATGGCAACCCACTCCAGTATTTATCCTTAAAACATATCTACATAGTTCTTAAAAAAAATCTATGGATTCTACCTACTTCTATATGTTATAGCCCTTTTTCCATCATTTTTTTTAATACAGAAAAGCCCAGACACAATAAAGGAGGGAAAGACAAGTAAAATATTACCTTACCAACCAGTAATGGAAAAAAATATTTATATTTCTCATCCATCAGTACATTCAAATTGAAGTGACACTCATCAGAAATATTAGTTTCTGTCAAAATATTAAAATTTTATGATGTTTAATGTATATATATATACACAGCAAAGCATATTTTATTAATGGATTTATATATTCAAAATGCCCTTATGTAGAATGCATCTTTTCCTTGTATAATGCTTTGACATTTTGATTTAATTTTCCATTAAATAAATTACGTTAATATACAACCAATCTAGCTGAAGTTTATTATATTCATGGATTAAGTAAGCTAACTAGTAAAGCTATAAGTTTCCAAAATGACAATAATGGCAGCCTCCCCAAGATTACATGATAAAAAGAGTCAATGGATTGGTGGTTATGAATGATGTGACTAGAGAAATTTTGATGAAAAGGAATGACACCAAATCTCGTTCTACTTGAAGTACTTCTGATTTATACTTTTAGAATGGCATAAAATTTAAGTATCTGGAAACTGATAACTAGTAAAAATAACAGCATAAATTGGCAGTCAACTTTATGGAATTTGTATCTCCAGGCAAAATGGGGGAAATTTTAAGACATATTCAAAGCCAGAGCATATCCCTATAGAAAGTTTTCACAAATTCTAGCAAATTGGGGTAAACACACACATAGCCTACATACACACAGGGAGAACAAAAATGCAGTCAGAGTCTTGGGTTTGTAATGAAGATGAGTTAAAGTTCCCAGAAAATTTCTCATCCTTCCATTACCGTATCTCATAAAGTTAAACAAGGAAACAGTGGGTATCATGTCAAGGTGTCAGGGAAATGTATACTTTACCAGTGAAATAAATACGTTTCTTGTGAGTCAAAGAGTCACCAACACAATATCAAAGCAACTGGCAGGCCTTGACAAGCAGAATGGAGTGAGTGAGATTACATATAAACGTGGGGGAATAATTACACAGAGTTTGCAAAATGTAAAACTATATATATACACATACAGATACAAAAGACAGGCAAGAACTCATGCTAGAAGATAATGCAGCAGAACTAGAGGAGGAAGTTTCTCAGCATCAAGATATGGAGCAATAAATAGTATTAGATGAGACAATAAATGAGAGATAATAAATGGAATGGCATAAATGGTAGGTAGCAGATCTCAGGAAACAAGTTCAGTGGCCAAGAACATTCCATAGATCATAAAAAGTTAGGAACCTTAAGGAACAGAACAGATACAGTAGAACATCGAATTTCAGATATAGAGCTAAAGTTTGATATAAATAAAATGAATTCTGATAAAAATATGACAATATATAAATATATACACAAATTTATATGCATATAAATAGATATCTAATTGTGGATAAAAGCCAATTGATAAGAAAGGATACCTAGTGTCCCTAGATAGGAAAAGAAAACTAAATTATACAAAAAGAACACACTGCTTTCAAGAACGCTTGGTTAGAAACCCTCTTTTCCCCTTACATACACTTATAAAATATGGAAATTAAAAAAAAATCAGACCTTCAGTTAGCCAAAAAATCTAAAATATGTCATATACAAGTGAGAAAAAAAGCATTTACTAATCAGAATTTCCTCAACATCATAAATACAAGAGAAAACAATGCAGCAATCAAAATGTTTTAAAGAAAAAATAATCTCGCACATATAAATTAAAGAACGCTGATCACCGAAGAACTGATACTTTTGAACTGTGGTGTTGGAGAAGACTCATGAGAGTCTCTAGGACTGCGAGGAGATCAAAGCAATCAGTCCTAAAGCAAATCAATCTTGAATTTTCACTGGAAGGACTAATGCTGAAGCTGAAGGGCCAATACTTTGGCCACCTGATGTGAAGAGCCAACTCATTGGAAAAGACCCTGATGCCGGGAAGGATTGAGGGCAGGAGGAGAGGAGGGCGACTGAGGATGAGATGGTTGGATGGCATCAGCGACTCAATGGACATGAGTTTGAGCAAGCTCCAGAAGTTGGTGAAGGATAGCGGAGCCTGGCGTGCTGTAGCCCACGGGGTCGCAAAGAGTCGGACACTACTGAGTGACTGAACAGCAACAAATGTTAAATGTATTCAGATGAGAGTATATAAATTTGAAGATGGACTAGCACTATGCAGTGACAAGACGTAAGACCTGCAGTTAATACAGAATACTCTGCTGATACCTAAAGCTCTTCCTTTTAAGTACTAGTGGCAAAAAGAAATGCCACATCCCAAAATAACATATTGAATCAATTGTGACAACTATGTTATCCTGTATTGATTATGGAGTTGCATGTAAAAATTAACAATCCTTAGAAACTTGCTCTGCTACTGGGGATACTGATGTCAGACTTTCAATTCAGAAAGGGAATTAAAGCATTTGATGGGTCAGATACATGAAGAATATTTTCCTCCAGAGGTTAAGTCAAGAAAAAATGTTGTGTTAAAAAGGGGCATGTCCTCTGACTTGAACATTTTCTTCCCTTGGCTGACACTATGTTATGATTTTTTCTTCACATTTCTAGAAGAATTTTTTTTCTCTTTAGCTGCTAAAATCTCAGATTCTTGGTGACAATTGGGGTATATTTTTCTTCTGCCTCAGGCTTTTGGGGAAAGAAATAGATCTTAAGTGTGATTCTCTGTAATTTTAAAATCTTTTACATCCTGGTAGATTATTATATAGATATTTTTCATTTGCATTCTATTGATTAAATGAGAAGATTTATTTCTTGTAAGAAATAGACAAGGATAGTAAAGGAAGAAACAAAACAAAGCACAGTAAAAGCAATGCTTCCTAAGACTGTCACTAAGTTATCTTACTGATTGTGAAATATACTAAGTGCATTTGAAAAAAATATTCTAGATCACTGATAAAACCAGTATTCGACCATCAAATTTTTAGCCCTATAATTAATTAAAGTTATACTTAGTTCCATGTCCATAAACCACTCAAAATAATCTTAAAAGCAATAAGCTGACACATAATGCTTATGTACTTGAGAAGGATGAACAGATGCAAGTACATAGATTGTTGTTCAGTCGCCCAGTCCTGTTGTCGAAACTGTTGCAACCACATGGACTGCAGGAAGCAAGGCTTCCCCTTCCTTCACTGTTTCTCTGAGTTTGCTAAAACTCATATTCATTGAGTAAATGATGCCATACAAGCATCTTATTCTCAGTCACCCGCATCTCCCCCTACTCTCAGTCTTTCCCAGCATCAGTGAGTCAGCTCTTCGTATCAGATGGTCAAAGTATCAGAGCTTCAACTTCAGCATCAGTCCTTCCAATGAATATTCAGTGTTGATTTTCTTTAGGATTGACTGGTTTAATCTCCTTGCCACCAAAGAGACTCTCAAGTGTCTTCTCCAGCACCACATTTTGAAATCATCAATTCTTCGGTGCTCAGCCTTCTTTATGGTCCAACTCTCACATCCATACATGACTACTGGAAAAACCATCAGTTCAGTTCAGTCGCTCAGTCATGATCCGACTCTTTGTGACCCCATGGACTGCAGCACGCCAGGCTTCTCTGTCCATCACCAACTCCCGGAATTTACCCAAACTCATGTCCATTGAGTTGGTGATGCCATCCAACCATCTCATCCTCTGTTGTCCTCTTTTCTTCCTGCCCTCAATCTTTCCCAGGATTAGGGTCTTTTCCAGTGAGTCAGCTCTTTGCATCAGGTGGCCAAAGTATCAGAGCTTCAACATCAGTCCTTCCAATGAACACCCAGGACTGATCTTTAGGGTGACCTGGTTAGATCTCCTTGCAGTCCAAGGAACTCTCCAGAGTCTTCTCCAACACCACACTTCAAAAACATCAATTCTTCAGTGCTCAGCTTTCTTTCTGGTCCAGCTCTTACATCCATACATGACTACTGGAAAAACCATAGCTTTGCCTATATGGACATTTGTCAGCAAAATGAGGTCTCTGCTTTTTCATACATTGTCTAGTTTTGTTATAGCTTTTCTTCCAAGAAGCAGGTGTCTTTTAATTTCATGGCTGTAGTCCTCTCCACAGTGATATTGGAGCCCAAGAAAATAAAGTCTGTCATTGTTTCCCCATCTATTTGCCACAAAGTGATGGCACCGGATTCCATGATCTTAGTTTTTTTGAATGCTGAGTTTTAATTCAGCTTTATCACTCTCCTTTTCCACTTTCATCAAGAGGCTTTTTAGGTCCTCCTCACTTTCTGTCATTAGGGTGGTGTTAACCGCATATCTTAGGTTATTGATATTTCTCCTGGCCATCTTGATTCCAGCTTGTGATTCATCCAGACTGGTATTTCACATGATGCACTGTGTACAAAATCAAATAACCTTTTAGATCTCTTCCAAATTGAAGCTACAGATCAGGACCAACTCTCTAAGGAGCTGTCAAGGAGAACCAAGAGGTTGAAAGCTAAAGAGAAGGAATAGCCAGAGATGGCAGAAATTATTTTGTTTTTAACATACATTAAGATATGCAAATAAAGCCAGCCATGAATTTTCCCTGCTTAACAATCTATCTCATGCCCAGCTGTTCAACCATTCCAGGGATGACTTTGTGGTTATAATAGATAATGTGAGCAAGGACAGCACATGGCCTATATTTCTATCCTCTTCATGCCATGACTCATGAATTTTCAAAAACCATCTTGAAACATTTACTTTGTTTTATAGCTCCCATAATTAATATTGGTCATTAATACCTGGTCCTTGAATTGCCTCTGTATCTGTTCTTAGTTGCTCAGTCATGTCCGGCTCTTTGTAACCCTATGGACTGTAGCCTACCAGGCTCCTCTGTCCATGGACTTCTCCAGGCAAGAGTATTTGGAGTGGGCTGTCATTTCCTTCTCCAGAGGATCTTTCCAACCCCGGGGACCGAACCCAGGTCTCCTGTACTGCAGGCAGATTCTTTACCATTTTAACCACTAGGATGATGCAAAGTGATGGTAATAATATATGCAAGTGAACATAAAAAAGAATGTACATATAACTGGCTGAGATATTTAAATGCAAAGAAAGTCTTCTTCTGTAGGCCTTGTCCGAACTTTTAACTGTATGTATTGACTTGGCCAAAAAGTTAATTTGGGTTTCCCCATAACTTACAGGGGAAAAACTGAATGAACTTTTGGGCCAACGTAACATTTTTCCCGTGGTCATGTATGGATGTGAGAGTTGGACTGTGAAGAAAGCTGATCGCCGAAGAATCTATGCTTTTGAACTGTGGTGTTAGAGAAGACTCTTGAGAGTCCCTTGGACTGCAAGGAGATCCAACCAGTCCATTCTAAAGGAGATCAATCCTGGATGTTCATTGGAGGGACTGATGCTGAGGCTGAAACTGCAGTACTTTGGCAACCTCATGCGAAGAGTTGACTCACTGGAAAAGACTCTGATGCTGGGAAAGGTTGGGGGTGGGAGGAGAAGGGGACGACAGAGAATGAGATGGCTGGATGGCATCACCGACTCTGTGGACATGAGTTTGAGTGTACTCCGGGAGTTGGTGATGGACAGGGAGGCCTGGCGTGCTGTGATTCATGGGGTCGCAGAGAGTCGGACACGACTGAGCGACTGAACTGAACTGAACTGAACATTATTAGTGCTTCTCTTTTTCTGCCAATATACTAATTTTTGACACATTGCTCTGATTGATGTTGAATTAGTTTATTAGTTCTCCTCATGACAATCTTATATTCATGAATGGTCTAATGGTCTTCATGATGCCACTTCTTTATGCATGGTTACTCAGGAAGTCAATATGAAATTGATTTTAAGAAGTCTCCTTGCATGTCAGGCAATTACTCTAAGTCTGAAGCTCACAATATATGCTAACTTCATTCACACATTTCTAATTTTTGTTTGCTTGTTATAAATGCCACTGTATGCATGAATCGAGATTGTTGTTGACATCTGGAGGAAGAGTCAGCTGTGAGGCAGTGCTCCAATACATAGATTTGGATATATATACAGAAAGAAATTAACTTGTTAAGGGACTTGATTTAGAGGTCAACCTGTAAAACTTCAATGACAACAAAAAACAAAACAAAACTGTATTTGGTCAGACAAGAACATGAAATCAAATAATGAATTCCATCACTACTCCTAGTTCTAAATCTAATGTTCTGTGAATCAGTGAACTAGGATATATTCAATATGTGTTGTGAATGAACACAGTAATCTGATACCAAACAAGTAAAGATTGAGTAAACATACTTGAGTAACTTAAAATAACCAGTCCAGGCTGACTCAGCCATGTTCAGTTTGTCATGTTTAAGCCTGCAATTGTAACTTAAAAAAAAAAATCAGTGCGTAGAAATAAATGTTATGATAATGATATAATTTGGAAAAAAGTGAACTTTAATTGAATTCCTTGAGCACTTTCATATTACATCACTATTATGCTAATTTTTAAATATTTTATGTAATTATTAACTAGTAGCCTGTGAAGCAGCTTGTTTTTCAAGTGGTCACATATGGATGTGAGAGTTAGACTGTGAAGAAAGCTGATCACCAAAGAATTGGTGCTTTTGAACTGTGGTGTTGGAGAAGACCCTTGAGAGTCCCTTGGACTGCAAGGAGATCCAACCAGCCCATTCTAAAGGAGATCTGTCCTGGGTGTTCATTGGAAGGACTGATGCTGAAGCTCCAATACTTTGGCCACCTCATGCAACGAGTTGACTCACTGGAAAAGACTCTGATGCTGGGAGGGATTGGGGGCAGGAGGAGAAGGGGATGACAGAGAATGAGATGGCTGGATGCTGGATGACATCACCGACTCGATGGAGGTGAGTTTGAGTGAACTCCAGGAGTTGGTGAAGGACAGGGAGCCCTGGCATGCTGTGATTCATGGGGTCACAAAGAGTCGGATATGACTGAGTGACTGAGCTGAACTGAATATATATATCTGTATCCATAATTTTTTTTATTTTTAAAAATTTATTTAATTGGAGGCTAATTACTTTACATTATTTTTATTAAATATGAAATAAAACATGTCATATTTGACAAAAGATGACTAGGCTTTCAGATGAAAAGTCTGTCTACACATCATTGATTAAAGCAGATTCTAGCTAGTTTTAACTTTTCTTCTGTTGAAACCTGGTACTCCTGGAAAGCTTCATTATTGGGCTTTCATGACAGGTGAGAGTATGATGTGTGGCAAGAGAGTTTTAGCAAGAGTAGAATATCCTCCCCGTTAAAATCCTCCGATGGAAATAGGATGCCATCAGAGCATTATTAGAGGTGATTTGAGTTTTCCTAACCAAGAACACAGAATGTCTTTCTAATCACTAGTCTTCCTCCAAGCTGTTTACAAACTTCTCCAGGAGATCTTCCTAACCCAGGGACTGAACCCTGGTCTCCTGCATTGTGGGCAGATTCTTTACCAGATGAGTCACCAGGGAAGCCCAAGAAAACTGGAGTGGGTAGCCTATCCCTTCTCCAGGGGATCTTCCCAACTCAGGACTTGAACTGGGGTCTCCTGCATTGCAGACGGATTCTTTACCAACTGAGCTATCAGGGAAGACCCTAAAGTTATATAATTTTATGATATATTTTAAGATTGAAAATTTTTGTTGATGTATTCCTAGGTATTGTATTCTTTCTGTTGGTGGTTTATAAAAATGCAATGGACTTTTGCATATCTATCTTAGCTGCTTCTGATGAACATAATTTTTGTTAATTTTAAAATATGTATTTTTAAACTTTAAGATCTCCTACTGAATTTGAGCAAACTCCTGGATATAGTGGAGAACAGAGGAGTCTGGTGTGCTACAGGCTATGGGACCACAAAGAATCAGACATGACTTAACAGTGGTACAACAACAATCAATAGCAACTTTCAAATAATCAATATTTAATTTCTTTCTTTCCAATAGTTATTACTTCATTTGTGTTCTAATTTTCATGCTCACTGGCATATATTTCCATATATGCCAGAAAATAGCCAACTCCCTGGACACATTACCAGATTTAAAGAATATGAATTTAACATTTCACTTTCAAAATTTATTTTTGCCATAGATTCTGATAACATAATTTATCATCAAGGATTTTTTGATTCTATTCCAAACTTGTTAAGAGTTACTAGCTTGAAGTATTTTGAATATTATTTATCTTTTTATTTTATGGAAAGTATCATATTTTATCTCATATTGAAATGCATCGAAGGATTTCCTATCAGTGAAGAGAATTGCATTTCTGAAATACCTAACTTGAGGATTTGTTTGCTTCTTTATGTGTCCAAGATTAGTCCACCTATGTTTATGAGATAAGATTGAATGATTCTGACTGGGATCATAAGGCCATGTCTTTAGACACACATCATATAACCTCTCTTTGACTCAGCAAATACACAGGTATGTGTGTACCAGGAGAAATTCATCAGACATATAAATTATTGAAATTAATGCAACTTTAAATCGAGGGTAATAATTATACTGAAAGCTTGTCATAAATGTATGTCATAATATTGGACCCATTAATAAAAACATGCTTATGCATATATGACCATGTCCACATCTAACTCTACACCTACATACACTTACATCTTTATGTATGTATGCACATATGTACATAGTTACATGTGTGTATTTATCTGCCTCTATAGCACCAAGGCTATTACTCAGCACACAAGGCTGTTGCATGAGAAACAAATATGCGGATAACAACACTAAAGGACACTGAATCACTCATGTATAAATACTGTGTTTCAGACATGAATACACATGTGGATGCACATTAAAAAGTAGAATTCTAATGTTGGCCCATGGAGAACAGAGTAATGACAGAGTAATGGTGTGAAACAGGGAAAGTTGACAAAAGGGCTATAATTTTATGTGTGTTTTTACTTTATATGCATATGTGTGCATAAATGTATCAAAGGAGATTAATGTCAGAATGGGTAAATGATGAGTGTACAGGTATATTCACTGAAGGGTTAAAATTGTGTATTTTAAATATAGATATAAAATAAGTAAAATATTAAGAACATAAGCTATTGAGACAATTGCAGTCTCATCTGTCTGTCATTCTTTAATAACTTCTTAAATATAATTTTGTCCTTAATGTCAGGAGAGGAAATGTTAATAGTTCAGACATCTTAAAAATTAGCGACACCAATTATTTAATTGTCACAAGTGAACTATGTGTAAATTATCAAAATTTTTCCTTGTTTCACTTTAGTGCCTTTTATATTTTCTGGCTTCTTAGACAACACTTTCAACACTGAAAAAATTTAGTTAATGTAATCATTGTTTCTTCCCTTACTCGGCATATTCTCTTTCCTTATGAATCTAATACAGGTTTATTCTGGATTTAATTTAGACAATTTAATTTAAGGTTTTAAGGTTTGTTTTTAATGTGATGAAAAGAAAAAGAAATGAGAAGGTGCTTTCTTATATATACACATAGTCATGCTTATTTTGTGCATTTGTATTGGATTCCTTTGGCAAAATCTAAAACAGCCTCCTAGAAGCCAGATGGGTTGGTTCAGCCCACCTTTCCGTGGTGCAACACAGGAGGGCTGTGAAAAACCTATAGCAAAAAGAATGTAAAGAGGGGGTATTGTAGGTGACTTTCAGAATAAATGGCTGAGCCACTGAAACTGAAATGAATGATGAATTCTTTGCCTCACATCATTTCCATTTTAATCTGCCCGAATACAAATAAAACACTGAAATTGAATATGTTCTGGAGAATGTACATTTGGATATTTTACTTCTAGTCAGTTGAATTTAATTCTATTTATGGTTTAAAAATTCCAACTGAAATATGAGGAGTGGTGATAATAGCAAGTGGCCGCTAACTTGCTGATGAGGTACATTCTCACATTCTTCTGCTTCATTTGCAAACTCTGTAAAATGAGTTCTGTTCTCTGACAGGTCGCTTGTCATTCTTTCCCATTTTATTAGAATGCAGAGCAGTCCAACTTTGCACCAGGAATAAGGCAGCTAGCTTGTTTTATGTTACCTCTTTAGATTTGGTATTTTATATGATAAGAATCTAATCTATAATACATTTTAATATGTCACTATTTTAATGAAAAAGGGCTGCCTCAAGAGCATTAATGTAGTGGCAGCTGGTAGTCTTGGGGCACGGGGCGTAAGTGGGGAGACGACAGATGTGAAGTGAAATCATTATGTCACTACAGGTTGGTACTATGGTGTACACCATTCATCTTCAGATTTAATTTAAATCAGCAAGACTGGAGCTTCATGAAATCACACTTTAGAGAGAGGTGAGCTCTTGTAATAACATCATATAATTATTTTGTTTAATAAATGAGAATATTAAGATTTCTATTAAAAGTTATTAACCTTCTCAAAGTAATTCACATAGTTACCCATAGAAATATATTATAATGAGCAATATATTTTTTTATTTTAAAATATCTACATTGGGCTTCCCAAGTGGTGCTCCGTCCGTCCGTCCGTTCAGTCGCTCAGTCGTGTCCGACTCTTTGCGACCCCGTGGACTGTAGCCTACCAGGCTTCTCCGTCCATGGGGTTCTCCAGGCAAGAATACTGGAGTGGGTTACCGTTTCCTTCTCCAGGGGATCTTCCCGACCCAGGGATCGAACCCGGGTCTCCCTCATTGGGGGCAGACGCTTTAACCCCTGAGCCACCAGATCCGCTTGACAATGTAGATGACATTTGATCCTTGGGTTTGGAAGATACCCTGGAGTAGAAAGTGGCTACCCACTATAGTATTCTTGCCTGGAGAACTCCATGAACAGAGGATACTGGCAGGCTACAGTCCCTGTAGCCGCAAGAAGTCGGATACAACTGAATGACTGAGCAAATGTCTCATCCTAAAGCATGTGATCTTCCCAGGTACTAGGTAAAATATCTATATTTGCATAGCAATATACTAACAGTACATTAAATTTAATTGTGTAATGCATTAGTTTCCTTAGGCCTTGCAAAGAAACTCCTCTTTGGGTAGACTCTTTATGTTATTCTCAATACAAATTTGAAAATGAAATTTTCCAGTTAAAACATAGGACACCCAGTTAAACTCATATTTTAGTTGACTAATGATGCATTTAAGTATGCCCTGTATATTTGTGAGATAGTTCTTGCAAAAAAATATTAACCACTTATCTAAAATTCGTATTTAAATGAGTGTTTTTATGTTCCATATTTGGCAACCTTAACTCCAGAGTACAGAATGGAACAACCAAAGTAGAAAATCTCCTAATTCAAAGAGCAGTTTGCAGGTTTTTATTAAGTTGTATTTCTTTATGTATCATACCTGCTAATCCTTTGTTGCCTTGTTTTATCATGATTAGATCCTTTATATAACACTTTTCTTGCATTTTCATTAAGTTATAGTTAGATGAACATATTTTCAAATTTGAATATAGTCAAATTTAATTGTTTTCTTTATACCTAATAATGCTTGTGTCTCATCCTTCTCTTTGTCAAAATAATTTAGTCATTTCTTTTATACTTAATCATGTTTGTGTCTCATACTTCCATTTATCAAAATATAAAGATTTCAACATAACATTTATCAAAATTTTGAAATTTTAGTTTTTAAGATTTAAGTTATAATCTAGATGGCACTGATTTCTGTATAGAATGTGAAGTGAAACCTTATTTCTTATTTTATGTAAAATGATCCTTTTTTTTTTTTTTTAAGCTCACCTGTATCCTGGAGTGACATGCGATTTCTCTCACAGACCATGGATCCATACAAGCGCAGAGTGTATATGTCTGTGGAAAAAGTAGCCACTAAAAAAGGTACAGGAAAAGTTCAGCTTCCCACAGCTTAATATACATGCCTCTGATTATCTGTTGATGATGAAATGTGAGGGCTGATAGCAGTAGATTCCTTATCTTATCTCACAATAACCCATATTTGATGATGCAGATTGAGCAGCTCATAAAAAATTCAGCAGAAGGCAATGGCACCCCACTCTAGGACCTTTGCCTGGGAAATCCCATGGGCAGAGGAGCCTGGTAGGCCACAGTCCATGGGGTCTCAAAGAGTTGGACATGACTGAGCGAATTCACTTTCCCTTTTCCCTTTCATGCACTGGAGAAGGAAATGGCAACCCACTCCAGTGTTCTTGCCTGGAGAATCCCAGGGACGGGGGAGCCTGGTGGGCTGCCGTCTGTGGGGTCGCACAGAGTCGGACACGACTGAAGCGACTTAGCAGCAGCAGAGGAGAGAAGTCATAGTCTTCATCTTGTAAAACTAGGTTAAGAATATGGTATGTGTTATCTCCCTTAAAAAATAAGAAATTGGAATATGCTAAAAATAAATCTATAAAGTTAGGAGAAATTAGAGATCGCATAAAATGGCCTAGAAGTAGTAAATGAGAGATTAAGCTGTCATGGTGAGAATGAGGCATGATGGGAAAAATAATTGTTTACTTCTAAAACAAGCCCAGAAATAATGCACAGATATCTTGTTTTAAGTTTGTCTTTGGATTTCAGGTAAATTTTATGTCTCCAAAGAACTGCACATTTAGATTCTTCATGTTCAAGATGAAGCAAAAATAAATCAAAAAGCATAAGAAAAGATGATGAACAGACACTAGGCCATGAACTTAGCCTTTTATTTATTTCAACTGCCTCAGGATTGCTTTTAATTAGAGGTTAACATTTAGGCAAAAAAAGGAAGAATGAAACATCAATCTTCATGAAAAGTCACTAAGAACACCAACGATATGCACAACAAAAAGAAAAAAAAAAGTTGAATTTCTCACAAGTTTGAACTTTTGTGCCTCAAAAAATACCATTAATGAAGTGAAATCTACAAAATAGGAGAAAATTCAGGCAAATCATATATCTGATAAAAGACTTGTATCTAAAATATATAAAAACACAATTCACTAATAAAAATTAATATAGGGACTTTTCCTGGTGGTCTTATGGTTAAGAATATCCCTTCCAAGGCAGGGGACCCAGGTTTGATAGCTGGCTGGGGAACAAAGATCCCATATTGGAGGGGCAACTAAACCCGTGTTTCACAACTACCAAGCCATGTGCTCGGGAGTTCCCACACCACAGCTAGAGAGAAGCCCACACACTGCAATGATCTCTCTTGCTGCAACTGAGACTTGACACAACTAAATGAATAAAGTTAATATAATTTAATAATAGGAAAATGATTCAAATAGATATTTTTCCAAGAAAGATACACAAATAGCTAAAAAGCACCTGTAAAGATGCTCACATCATTAGTCTTTAGACAAATACAAACAGAAGCAGATGAGTTATCACTTTGTACTCAGTAGGGCTTCCCTGGTGACTCAGACGGAAAAGAATCTGCCTGGAGTGAGGGAGATGCAGCTTCAATCCCTGGGCTGGAAAAATCCCCTGGAGAAGAGAATAGTTATCCACTCCAGTATTCTTGCCTGGAGAATTTCAAGCACAGAAGAACCTGTGGCTACAGTCCATGGGGTCAACAAAGAATCATACACAACTGAGAGACTAACACTTTCTCTTTTGAGGAGAGCTACAAGAAAAAGAAAAAAAAAAAAAAGACTGATGGCAAAAAGTGTTGGTAAGGATGTGGAGAAATTGGAGCCTTTATATAGTGCCGATGGGAATGTAAAACAGTAGAGTAAGAGACTTTGAATAGTCTGGCAGTTTCTCAAAGGCTTAAACATAGTTACCATACAACTCAAAAGAAATGAAAATACCCCATAACAGAAACCTGTACATGGATGTTCCTGACAGTGTCTTGCAAAGTAGCTAAAAAGCAAAAAACAAGTGCCCAATAACCAATTAATGGGTAAATAAATTATGGCATATTCATATATTAGAATATTATTTGGCAATAGAGAGGAATAGGTCATGATTCATGTTACTCTGTGCTACAATATGAACTTTGAAGACAGTATACCAAGCTAAAGAAACTAGTTACAAATGATATATATATATATATAATTTCATTTATATAAAAGATTCACAATAGCCAAATCTGTAGAGACAAATAAGATTAGTGGTTGGCTGAAGGGGTGGGAAGGAACTAATTAGTGACTAAAATAGGCATAGCGGCCTTTGGCAGAAGGTAGTGATGAAAATGTTTTAAAATTGATTCAGACGATATTGCCCAATTCTATGAATATATGAAAAAACACTGAATTTACACTAAATGGGTGAATTTTATAGTATGTGAATTCCATCTCGATTAATGGGTTGCAAAAACACAGTAGGATCACTGCAAGCCTATCAACAGTGCCCAGTGGCTCAAGAGAGCCCAGAGTCAGAGTCTCCAGGCTTATCTCCAACAACTGAGATTCTCAGATACACCCTGTTTAGTTGCAACAGATAAATGCAGACTGGAATAATGAAAACTTGCCCCATTATTTCAGGAAATGCTTCTGGTGCAGAGAACACATATTCAAATTCCCTTGTGTGGACAGCTAGAGCATTGGGGCCCTACCTTGACTGGTGTGAGAATGGGCCAAGACTGGTTTTTGGTTGCTGTTGATGGGGTTAGACTAAGACATTTGCACAGGCAGTTGTCCCTGGGAGAGGGAAATGGCAACCGACTCCAGTATTCTTGCTTGGAAAATTCCATGGACAAAGGAGCCTGGTAGGCTACAGTACATGGGGTTGCAAAGAATCAGACATGACTGAGTGGATGAGCAAGCATGCACAGGTAGTTGTAGAAATGCCAGTAGGGGATTACAGATAGAAAAACCTGGGGAATTTGGAAGAGAATTTGTAAGTAAATGACCACTCAAGAAAGCTATTGGAATGTCACAGAAGGAAACAGGCTTGCTTAACTATAAGGTCATAAGTAAAAGCACTAGATATGCCCCAGGTCATTAACTCAAAGTGGGGGAAAAATGAGGTTCCTGCATTTTGCTAGTGGATTTCAGCAAGAAAATGATCCTTAGGACCACAGACAGAATTTTAGGGAAAGTGTGACATTCCAACATGGGAGACCCCTCTTATATGGAAATCTAAGATGATTCAATATATTTTATCGTGTGTTATAAGCCTTCTGTTGATCTGAATAAGTGCTGTTGCAGTCTCAGTTTGATCTCATAGGGTCAAACACTCTCCTGCCTGATACAAGGAAGGACTTAGTGACGTAAGCCTGACATCTACATAAAAATGGGGAA
This sequence comes from Moschus berezovskii, assembly GCF_049115385.1. Lineage (NCBI taxonomy): Eukaryota > Metazoa > Chordata > Mammalia > Artiodactyla > Moschidae > Moschus > Moschus berezovskii. The sequence continues at coordinate 22,782,844 of NC_142477.1, read as the reverse complement.
AATTATAAAAACATAGCCTACTTAATTCCTGGGACACAGCTCCCTCACCTGCCCACTTGCCTCCCTCACAAGCATCCTGTATTAATTGATTGACTGCTTGCCTACTGCTTTGTCTCTCACTGAATTCCTTCTGCATTAAGACACAAAGAACCTGAGCCTCAGGAAGTCCAGACACCAGGTGAGTGATTTTAATGAGAAGACCATTGGTTCAATTTCAAATATAGATTTTGGTTGGATTAAAGACCCAGGCAGAGATGAAAAGCTTCAGTTTGATGAGGAAGATGTGGGTCATCCTTACTCAAGGTTAAAAACAAAGATTTGCAATTAAAACAGCTCAAATAAAGACTCTAAGTGTGTCATCAGGAAACAGTCACCAGATAAGATGTAGCTGGAGTTCAGTGCAAAGGGGATGGCAAGTGTCAACCAGAAAAAACATACGAACAGGAAGTTGAGAACTGTAATTTTTTCAGTGGACAAAACCGAGCCCTTAAGCCTGGGACACAGCACTAAGATAGTTCTGAGAGAATGTTCCATAGAGGCAAAGGAAGAGATGGATATATAGAAGTTTTTGCAACAAAGACCAGATAGTCAGACATCAAAAGATCTCTTTTAATCAAAGAAAACCAGGCATCTCAAGTTAATGAAAAAGGAGGGAAGGGGACATGGTACAGCCTTTAAAAGAATGGTACAACATAAATTGATTAGAACCAAATAGGTCCAAGATGGTGGATAAGTCGACTTCCACTAGACTCTGAGCCTCCGTACACTTTCATTGTAACACATCTGCACACTAAATGACACACGTGAACAGGATTGGGACTTGAACCCATGTGCTGGGACTCAAAGCCAGCCGAAACCCATGGTACCTAGTTTCAGGACCTAATGAAGTTCAGGTTCTTGATGTCTCATCGCAGAAAGAATTGAGAGACAACTTGATATCACCAAAAGTGATAGGTAAGAAGTGGTTTTATTCAGATTCAGAGAGAAGCACACTCCACAAAGTGTGGGCCATCACAGAGGGTGCGTGTGGCCACAAAAATGTGATGTGGTTAGTTTTTAAGGGCTGGGTAATTTCATATGACAATGAGTGGAAGGGTTGTTTAAACTATTTTTGGGAAGGGGTGGAGATTTCCAGGAATTGGGCCAGGGCACACTCCTTGGTCTTTTGACAGTGACTTGGAACTGCCATGGCACTTCTGGGTGTGTCATTTAGCTTGCTGATTGAGGCTCAAGGTCTAATCAAAGTCAACTTGTTTGACATCTTGTACCCCTTTGATTCTAATCAGTTTATGTTGTGTCCTTGGGCTGTGTCATTCTTTCAAAAGTTGTGCCCTTCCGCTTTCCCTCATGTTACACACCCACAGACACCATTACAGTTCCAAGATGACCATAAATGTCACAAAATGGGTAATGGCCCAATTTCTGGAAATTCTCATTCCTTCCCCACAATATCTGGAATACTCATCTCACTCATTAGCCTATGAAATTACCAATCCCTAAACAGCAGATGCAGGAAGCATGGGCTCAATCCCTGGGTCAGGAAGATACCCTGGAGGAGAAAATGGCAACTCACTTCAGTTTTCTTGCTTGGATAATCCCATGAACAGAGGAGCTTGGTGAGCTACAGTCTATGGGGCTGCAAAGAGTCAGACATGATTCAGCATGAGCACACAAATAGACAAAAAAGAGCACACACACACACACATAAAAACTGAGAACCCCATACCCTGGTGCTGCTCTCAACTTGTGAGTAGCCCCACACTCTGTCTGTAGAGTGTATTTCTCTTTAAATAAATACACTACCTACCTATCTCTTTGTCTCTCACTGAGCTCTTTCTGTGATGAGATACCAAGAACCTGTTTCATTAAATCCTGAGACAGATGAGATCTCAGTTAAATGACTGTGTGTTCAAATCCCAATCTGAGTTACATGGTTTCATTAAAGAATTTAGCACTTTTAGCCATACATAGTTATGGTCACCTGCTGCGAAGAGCTGACTCATTGGAAAAGACTCTGATGCTGGGAAAGATTGAAGGCAGGAGAAGCAGGTGACCAAGGATGAGATGGTTGGATGGCATCACCGATTCAATGGACATGAATTTGAGCAAGCTCTGGGAGACAGTGAAGAACAGGGAAGCCTGGCATGCTGTAATCCAGGGTCGCAGGGAGTCGAACATTACTGAGCAAGAACATTACTGGGAAGATTCCAGTGTCTGGGTTCACAGAAATCATTCCTTTGGTGTGCACCTCAAATATTTGGGACCAGTCATCCTGAGTTTTCTTACCCTGAGTCTCTGCAGGTACACTGCCTGGGAGAATGGGGTTTAGGCATCCTGTTTCAATCCTGGGTTCCTCTCAGGGCTCACCCTCCTCAGAGTGGGTGTGAGCTATAGTGGTTGATGGCTGTAACATTCTTTGCTTTCTGACACAGTGAGTGGCATTTTTATTCCACAGGAGGACAATCTCTACCAGAGATAGGGAATTTTAGACACAAGAATAGTGGGCGGGATTTGTGCAGAGGAAACTGCTTTAACTGGGATAAAATGGTTTAAAGAAGATATTCAAAAGTCCAAACTCCACAAAATACAACAAAGAATCAGAAAATCCATAGAAATTGTAGTGTTTGTATGCTAGTTGGTCCCAGATTGAGACAAAGAGTTAAGAAGATCTACAAAGAAGACCAAAGCTACTCTGGAAACCAGAGGGCCTTACCAGCAGTAATGAAGGAGCCCGGGGAATTCTAGCATGTGCTATCCCGGCCATAGCTGCAAACCTCAGAGACAAACTGAAGGATCCCCACATGCATGCCTAGAGCAGTTGATAACCAAGAGCAGCCTGGGTTATTAGTCTGGGTGGAGAAGCAGCAACAGTTCCATTATCAGGCAGAAGCATTTCCCAACCAGAGTCAGCAAAAATTTCCAGTTAACTTTGCTCTGAGATGTTTTTCCTCTGTTTGATATTTTGCTGTAATAAAGAACTCTTTACTGTAGCAAAATAGCCAGTTAGAATGCTAACTACGCTCCTCAAGCAACAATATTTCATTTCCTGAAGGTTTGCTTCTTGAAATGGGCTTATTCTGTGAGTGTAGCAGTAATTTTCATGAGATCTGTAAGAACTCACACTGGTGTTGTCTGTTTATTGATTTATTCATTAAAAAATAAGATTTAGGGTAAATTGCTTTATTTCTGATACATTCCACACAATATAAAAAAAGAAAACAAATACAAAACTACTTTCTTTCTTAGTTGAAATGTTTATTGATGGATTAAATTATTGGTAGGATGGTTGTATAAACTGAAATATTGTATTATTAATTTTCTTTTCTTTTTAGCTTACAGGATGAGTGGAGGGAAAGAAACAAAGACTGGAATTTTAAATGAATAAAAATGTATATTTGCATCTTTGGTATCTCAAAGTTTATGAACATTTGTGAATCAGATCTTGAGGAATAAAGTCTCTGCTTCTCTTTTCTTTTAATAGCAGCAAGGCAAATTTTCTCTTGTTATGTAAATTCCACTTTACATGTAAGTTTGATAAGGAATAAGGAAAGGAAATAAAAGGAAACAGTAAGTAAATATTGAAACCTACCTTTCCTACAGCTTTGTGTGTGTGTGTGTGTGTGTGCGCGCATGTGTGCACGCATATGCTCAGTTGTTCAGTCATGTCTGACTCTTTGTGACCCCATGTACTGTAGCCCTCCAGGTTCCTCTGTCCATGGAATTTTCCAGGCAAGAATACTGGGACAGGTTACCATCTCCTATTCCAGGGGTCTTCCCAATCCAGGGGTCAAACCTGAGCCTTTTGAGTCTCCTGCATTGTCAGGGAGATTCTTTACCATTGTGCCACCTGAGAAGTCCTGCCTACAGCTTTAGAAACACTCATAAAGATACCTAACGTCACTTTCTGCATTTCTTTCTCTCAGATTCTCCTTCTTACTTTACCTTAAACATGAGAAACCATATTGTTATGAAATTCAACTTGAAGAGCTTTCTCACATACTATTACCATTCCATGACCTTACAAATGTTACAAAGATGCAGAAAAGCTTCTGCATCACTACAGAAAATTTTCTGATTATTTTCTAAACATAATTACAAGCATTTTAGAGCCTGGTTAATCACATCATTGATGAATAACTTGGCTATTTCGTTTGTACTCATAGAATAGATAAGCAGTGCATTCATAAAGCTCCAATGAAAGTGATCATTTAACATTTTAAAGAGACTACTCAAACTAAACAGCTTCAATAAACAATATTTATTGACAGTGAATGTGAGATAGCCTGCCATTTTGTTTGTCAGATCATGTAGTCAATATCCACAATATAGTTTTAACAGAGGGTTTTTCAATTTTCTTTATGAATCAACAATTTATCATTTTGAATTTCAATATCAATATCATTCCATTGATATCCTAGAATACAAATGTCAAGAGAAAAATATTGTAAAATTCTAAAATAATTTCCCTGAGGGAATGAATTATTTCTTTATTCAGAAAAGGAAACAAAATAAATGAATAAAACCCCACAATTCTTTAGTGTGGATCCTTTGAGCATGATGTAATTGGGAAAGATACAAACCAAGAAAAGTCATTATTTTGTTAAGACAGTGATAGAAAATACAGAGTTGCCTGTGATACCACTTGTAAGGAGGCAGGAGGAAACATCTAGAAAGAATGATCAAAAGAAGGTTGACCAAAAACAGTACAGCAGTTTGGGATTTTACAACTGCAATAGGCAGGAAGCAATGACTGTGAAAAATAGCCAATGAATTTCTAGAATAGTGCATTATATCACACTCTGCTAATTCAAAATGTTCACTAAATGAACTTTACGTGGAAGATCATGTGATACAAGAATGTGCAGGCAGGGTGCGTGATGGCAATTCAGTGCCCATGGACCCTGGTCTTTAAAACAAATTCTTGAATCCTGTACCTTCCTGATGTCTATGTATTCAAGGTATGGTTCAAGAATGAATCCAACAGGATAGAGAAGAAATGATGACAAAGCATTCTTGGTCGCCTGATTCATTCCAAAAGATTCTATTTTATATTATGAATATAATATAAAATGGGCTTCCTAAGTTGCTCTAATGGTAAAGAATCTGCCTGCCAGTGTAGGAGACATAAGAGATGTGTGTTCTAGCCTTGAGTCGGGGAGATCCCCTGGAAGAGGGCATGGCAACTCACTCAAGTATTCTTGCCTGGAGAATTCCATGAACAGAGGAACTTGGTCACACACAAATTGCTATCTCTAACATTTCTCATGAAATATCAGGTATTTCACCGTTTAACAGTGAGGACTAAATGATATATCGGATATACAGTGTGCAGAGCAAGGTGGAAGACAGGGACTCAGTAAATTGCAGCCATGATCATTATGACTTCGCTCGAAATCCACGTGGGATGTGAGAGGTTGTCCACATACACTGGCTTCCTGCTTTGGAGGCGAGGAGGGGCTCACATGCGCCCAGCATGCTCGCTGCATGGATGTCTGATATTGCAGATTCCTAGAGATGACCCTGGCAATGAGAGCGGGGTGTCCACTGGCGACTCAGGAACCGGATGGGCTGACCAGATGGCTGGGGGGTCTGTGCGCCAGGGAACAGCCCTCCTCATGCAGCTCAGGGTGCCCTGAAACAGATCCAACTCTCCGTACCCCCACCTCCTGGTACCTTTCTCTGCATCTCCCCGGCTCAGCTACTGGAGAGAATCTAGAAGCCAGACACTCTTCCCCCAATCCCCTGAGTCAGGCAATCACTCTCCCAGCCTCTGCTGGCTTCTCCCTGGGACGATGTGGCCTGCTGGGGTGACCCCCCTCGACCTCCGCCTGCCCCCCAGGGCCACCCCGCACCTTGTGCAGCCCCTGGCAGTCCAACAAGGCGGTCCGCTGGTGGAGGCCGGACTCGAATGAGTTCAGCAGGAGCTGGATTTCAAGCAGATCTTTCTCTGCGGTGGGGAAGCATTTGGTTCCTTTAAGGGAAGCATTACTTGTGTAATCAAGATGATTTTTCCTTGCTTCCAGAGAATCAATTTTGGAATGCCCCAGAATCCTAATAATAGCTAAAGAATAAAGTAGAAATATTGTATCCAATAAGTCATAAACATGTTTAGTTTTATTCTGGAAATCACATTGCTTCCAAAATAATGAACTATCTGAAAGTATGTCTGTGTACTCAGTTACTTAGTCATGTTTGACTCTTGGTGACCCCGTGGACTGTAGTCCACCAGGTTCCTCTGTCCATGGAATTGCCCAGGCAAGAACACTGGAGTGAGTTGCCATTTTTTTCTCCAGGGTACCTTTCACACCCAAGGAAAGAACCTGGGTCTTGTATTGCAGGCAGCTTATTTAGCACTGCACCACTATTGTCAATTTTGTCCTTTGAAAAAGTACAAGCCCATGTAAGAACATATAATTCTGCCTGTCAGACTGAAGTAACCATAAATAAAGGGGCTGCCTTAGCAACATCAAATGGAGTTAAAATAGCTTCAAGTCAAGTGAAAGTCACTCAGTCATGTCCAATTCCTTGTGGCCCCATGGACTATACAAGTCCATGGAATTCTCCAGGCCAGAATACTGGAGTGTGTAGCCCTTCCCTTCTCCAGGTGATCTTCCCAACCCTAGGATCAAAGCCAGGTCTCCCGCATTGCGGGTGGATTCTTTACCAGATGAGTCACAAAGGAAGCACTAATTATACAGTGGAAGTGAGAAATAGATTTAAGGGACTAGATCTGATTGATAGAGTGCCTGAGAACTCTGGATGGAGGTTCGTGACATTGTACAGGAGACAGGGACCAAGACCATCCCCATGGAAAAGAAATGCAAAAGAGCGAAATGGCTGTCTGAGGAGGCCTTACAAATAGCTGTGAAAAGAAGAGAGGCGAAAAGCAAGGGAGAAAAGGAAAGATATAAGCATCTGAATGCAGAGTTCCAAAGAATAGCAAGGAGAGATAAGAAAGACTTTCTCAGTGATCAATGCAAAGAAATAGAGGAAAACAACAGAATAGGAAAAACAAGAGACCTCTTCAAGAAAATTAGAGATTCCAAGGGAACATTTCATGCAAAGATGGGCTCGATAAAGGACAGAAATGGTATGGACATAACAGAAGCAGAAGATATTAAGAAGAGGTGGCAGGAATACACAGAAGAACTGTACAAAAAAGATCTTCACGACCAAGATAGTCACGATAATGTGATCACTGACCTAGAGCCAGACATCTTGGAATGTGAAGTCAAGTGGGCCTTAGAAAGCATCACTACGAACAAAGCTAGTGGAGGTGATGGAATTCCAGTTGAGCTATTTCAAGTCTTGAAAGATGATGCTGTGAAAGTGCTGCACTCAATATGCCAAAAGATTTGGAAAACTCAGCAGTGGCCACAGGACTGGAAGAGGTCAGTCTTCATTCCAATCCCAAAGAAAGGCAATGCCAAAGAATGCTCAAACTACCGGACAATTGCACTCATCTCACACGCTAGTAAAGTCATGCTCAAAATTCTCCAATCCAGGCTTCAGCAGTATGTAAACCGTGAACTCCCAGATGTTCTAGCAGGTTTTAGAAAAGGCAGAGGCACCAGAGATCAAATTGCCAACATCCGCTGGATCATGGAGAAAGCAAGAGAGTTCCAGAAAAACATCTATTTCTGCTTCATTGACTATGCCAAAGCCTTTGACTGTGTGGATCACAATCAACTGTGGAACATTCTGAAAGAGATGGGAATCCCAGACCACCTGACCTGCCTCTTGAGAAACCTGTATGCAGGTCAGGAAGCAACAGTTAGAACTGGACATGGAACAACAGACTGGTTCCAAATAGGAAAAGGTGTACTTCAAGGTTGTATATTGTCACCTTGCTTATTTAACTTCTATGCAGAGTACATCATGAGGAACGCTGGGCTGGAAGAAGCACAAGCTGGAATAAAGATTGCCAGGAGAAATATCAATAACCTCAGATATGCAGATGACACTACCCTTATGGCAGAAAGTGAAGAGGAACTCAAAAGCCTCTTGATGAAAGTGAAAGAGGAGAGTGAAAAGGTTGGCTTGAAGCTCAACATTCAGAAAACAAAGATCATGGCATCTGGTCCCATCACTTCATGGGAAATAGATGGAAAAACAGTGGAAACAGTGTCAGACTTTGTTTTTTTGGGCTCCAAAATCACTGCAGATGCTGATTGCAGCCATGAAATTAAAAGACGCTTGCTCCTTGGAAGGGAAGTTATGACCAACCTTGATAGTATATTAAAAAGCAGAGACATTACTTTGCCAACCAAGGTCCGTCTAGTCAAGGCAATGGTTTTTCCCGTGGTCATGTATGGATGTGAGAGCTGGACTGTGAAGAAAGCTGATCGCCGAAGAATCGATGCTTTTGAACTGTGGTGTTGAAGAAGACTCTTGAGAGTCCCTTATACTGCAAGGAGATCCAACCAGTCCATTCTAAAGGAGATCAATCCTGGATGTTCATTGGAGGGACTGATGCTAAAGCTGAAACTGCAATACTTTGGCCACCTCATGCGACGAGCTGACTCACTGGAAAAGACTCTGATGCTGGGAAAGGTTGGGGGCGGGAGGAGAAGGGGACGACGGAGAATGAGATGGCTGGATGGCATCACCGACTCTGTGGACATGAGTTTGAGTGTACTCCGGGAGTTGGTGATGGACAGGGAGGCCTGGCGTGCTGTGATTCATGGGGTCGCGGAGAGTCGGACACGACTGAGCGACTGAACTGAACTGAACTGAAAATAGCTTACCTCACACAATATTTGCTATTGGTATCTTTTCAAAAGAAGCCATCAGAAGTTAGCATTACCCAAAGATGTTTCCTCTAGATTATCAGAAGTCAAGTGGTGATCTGGCAGCATTAAGCACTTGTAAGGGATCTCGTGGATGACTAATAAAAGTTAAATGAGAAATGTGTGATGAGAATTTAGGAGTCCTTTTATGGCATGAAGTACAGAATTGCTTAAAAGTGATCCCACACTGATTTTCTCAGTCACATCAGCCTCTCAATAGTGTCCAACTCTTTGCGACCCCATGGACTACAGCACACCAGGCTTCTGTGTCCATTACCAACTCCTGGAGCTTGCTAAAACTTATGTCCATTGAGTTAGTGATGCCATCCAACCATCTCATTCTCTGGCATCCCCTTCTTCTCCTGCCTTGAATTTTTCCCAGCATCAAGGTCTTTTCCAATGAGTCAGTGTTTTGCATCAGGTGGCCAACGTATAGGAGCTGGTCTTAACCAAAAGGTCAATGACAACAATGACTCTAAGACAGGATGGTGTCCTCACGTCACAGGGTCCAGTTGCTGGTTATAATACCCTGTGGGTCAATGGTGGCCTCTGTGTGTTACCCTAAGAGCATTGTCTTCCTTTTTATATGCCTGTGTCTGCATGCTCAGTTGGTCTGACTCTTTGCGACCCCATGAACTGTAGCCCATCAGGCTCCTCTGTCCTTGGGATTTTCCAGACAAGAATACTGGAGTGGGTTACCATTTATGTACAGAAAGGTAAAAAGGAATCTGATCACTGGAATGCCCAAGGTGGGTTCAAACATTCTTTGAAGGCCTGAAAATATATCGTGTCTGATTCTTTGCATAGAAATGTGAAAAGTGAAAGTCAGATCGTTCAGTCATGTCCAACTCTTTGAGTCTCCAAAGACTATACAGTCCATGGAATTTTCCAGGCCAGAATACTGGAGTGGATAGCCGTTCCCTTTGTAGGGCATATTCCTAACCCAGGGATTGAACCCAGGATTCCCACATTGCAGGCATATTCTTTACCAGCTGAGTCATAGGGGAAGCCCAAGAATACTGGAGTGGGTAGCCTATCCCTTCTCCAGGGGATCTTCCTGACCCAGGAACTGGGGTCTCCTACACTGCATAGAACTGTATTAGGTTGTTATTCAGTAAAACATTCTTGCCTGGAGAATTCCATGGACAGAGGAACCTGGCCAGCTCCAGTCCATGGGGTCACAAAGAGTCAGACACGACTGACTGCCTATCACTCATTCACCCAGTAAAACATACAGAGATTTGTTCATAAGAGAGAAATGTGGAAACCAACGTTGGCAATAACCAATTAGCCCAAGAAAACCTTGCTGTTGGTGCTTGCTTTGGGGTTTGTAAAATTTAGGACACCATGAATCTTTATCTGGATCTAGGCATAATCTTTGTGTTAATATCAGATTCACTAAATATTGAACCTGAATTTGGGCAAACTGTGATTTTTCTTTGGCAAATGTATGTTCTTATAATTTTAAAGTTTTTGAAAGTGTATACTAGCTTTCTCTGAAGAGACTTGATAAAGAGCAAAAAAACAAATCATCCACATACTGTAACAGAGTAAAAACTTAGCCAAATATTTTTCAGTCATTGACTTGAAGGCTGTTTTCTAGAATTAAGCCTCTACTAAATCATCCTGTGCCTATGACTTTAAGACAATTGAGAGGATTTTTGGGCATCACAGGATACTTCTGCATTTGGGTTTCAGGTTATGGAAAACTTGCCTGGCCTTTATACAAACTTATAACTGAAACTCAACAGGCCAGGACTGATAAACTTATTTGGTCTCCAGAGACTCAAAAGATTTTTAAGAATCTTCAAACTACTGTCTTAAAAGTTTCTACTTTAAGCTTGTCCACAGGGTCAGAGAGGAGATCAATCCTGGGTGTTCATTGGAAGGACTGATACTAAAACTGAAACTCCAATACTTTGGCCACCTCATGCGACAAGTTGACTCACTGGAAAAGACTCTGATGCTGGGAAAGATTGGGGGTGGGAGGAAATGGGGACGACAGAGAATGAGATGGCTGGATGGCATCACCAACTCTATGGACATGAGTTTTAGTGAACTCCGGGAGTTGGTGATGGACAAGGAGGCCTGGTGTGCTGTGATTCATGGGGTCGCAAAGAGTCGGACACGACTGAGCTACTGAACTGAACTGAACTGAACAGGGTCATAGTTTAATCTGTTTGTTACTGAAAGAAAAGGTATAGCCATGAGAGTGATGACACAACCCCAAGGGCCTCACCAACAACCTGTAGCTTCTATTGCTTTGCTAGTACCTGAAGCTCTTAAGTTTACTAATGGGTGAAATCTTACTGAGAAGTCTCTCATGATGTAAGTGGGATCTTAAACTCTAAAGTTAATATTTGGATGACAGTCGACTTCTTAAACACCAATCACTATTACGGGAAGGACCAATAACTAAACCTAGAGTCTGTGGAAACTTAAACCCTGCCACTTTCCTTCCTGAGAAGGAAAATGAGCCTTAGAATTAACTGGGTGACTCAGCTTTTTGCTTTTCAATCTCATCAGTTGAAGGCTTCCCATGGTGGCTTCTCTGCTTCACAAAAAGGACATTCTTCAACTCTGCAAATACCTTCGCCAGCAACAATCATATGTGATGCCTCTTCTTTACCTGATGACATCTAACAATCCTAAAATGGACTGGTATAACTATGGACAGAATGTTACTTTTAATTTTGATTATGTTTTGCCTTCCGTTCAGTTGCTCAGTCAAATCCGACTCTTTGCGACCCCGTGGACTGTAGCCTACCTGGCTTCTCCGTCCATGGGATTCTCCAGGCAAGAATACTGGAGTGGGTTACCATTTCCTTCTCCAGGGGATCTTCCCGACCCAGGGATTGAACCCGGGTCTCCCACATTGGAGGCAGACGCTTTAACCTCTGAGCCACCAGGGAAGCCCCCATGTTTTGCCTTGGTTTAGTGAATATCTGCAACTGTATAATGAGGTTTGTTTCTAACCATCTGAAAGCGTTTAGGTTACAAATGATTGTTCAAGCTCCTATGAGTGCTACAAACTCCTCCAACTATTACTTGGGGCCCCTGGATCAGAGACCCTCAATATGAGGGTTAGGAGAATATGTTGCCTCAACAGTTTGGGGACAACACACTTTCCCACCAGGAAGTAGCTACAGAATTAGAGTGATGCCCCTTTTCCCTCAGCAGCCATATTCTCCTAAAAGAAAAAGGGGGAAATGAAAGAGTTAATTCTTAGGTAGATTGATAAGGAATCTGGGGCTCTCAAGGAGAAAGGGATCTGGGGCTCTCAAAGAGGATAAAAAGACAAACTTTTTTTTTTTTTTTTCTCCCTACATTCTTTAGTCTCAGTCACATAAGAGGTTATTTTTTTTAGGCTCAGAGCTGATTATACCACAAAACAACTTAAACTCAGTACTACAGTTTATATAACAACAATGTATCTTGCTCAAGGATATGTTTCTTCTTTTTAAGAAGAACCTTCTGACTAATCTTGTTATCTTAAGAGCTATATTGTAGGAGTGGGTCTGGTTAAACCTTTCTATTGCTAGTTCTAATCTTGTTAATTTAAGATACTTTGTGGCAGTGGGTCTGGTAAAAGTATACACGGTCTTGCTAAGACTGGCAAAAGGGGGTACTCTCTGTTGCCCTTCTGATGTCTATTTCAGAAGTTTGCTCTGTCCTTTTTCACTTTAATAAAACTCTGCTACACAAAAGCCCTTGAGTGATCAAACCTAGTCCCTGATCCCAAAGCCAAATTTTCGGAGATCACAAATCTGACATCGTTCACCATAAGCTATCAAAACCCTAGGGGATATCATCTAGATTATCCTGCAAAATGTAAGAAATAAGGATTCTCAGTAAAATCTGAAATATTACTGTTCAGTGGTGAATTGTTTTTCTTCCAAAGTAAAGGCAAAGATAGTGGCTAGCATTATCAACTAGATTACAAAATAATCCACTGCAAAATTCAATGGCAATAAAACATTTACTTCTGGTGGGAATGGATGTTTGTAACATACGAAAGACAGAAAAAAAACAGGATGTCCAGGAATAATAATGTTATTTATTGCTCCAAGGTCCTGGATAAAATAGGAGTATTACAGGGAATAATACAAGGGCTAATGAAACCTTGAGTCTTAAAATCTTCTATTATGAGTATGATACCTGCGTTGGGAAGATCCTTTGGAGGAGGAAACAACAATCCACTCCATTGTTATTGCCTGGAGAATCCCATGGACAGAGGAGCCTGGTAATCTGCAGTCTACAGGGCTACAAAGAGCCAGACATGACTAAAGTGGCTAAGAAAACATGCTTTATGCTTTGAAGGCCTTCTTTTCTCAGTTCAGTTCAGTTGCTCAGTTGTGTCTGACTCTTTGCAACCCCATGAGTCACAGCAGGCCAGGCCTCCCTGTCCATCACCAACTCCCGGAGTCCACCCAAACCCATGTCCATCGAGTTGATGATGTCATCCAACCATCTCATTCTCTGTCATCCACTTCTCCTCCTGCCCTCAAACTTTCCCATCATCAGGGTCTTTTCAAATGTGTCAGCTCTTTGCATCAGGTGGCCAAAATATTGGAGTTTCAGCTTCAACATCAGTCCTTCCAATGAACACCCAGGACTGATGTCCTTTAAGATGGACTGTTTGGATCTCTTTGCAGTCCAAGGGACTCTCAAGAGTCTTCTCCAACACCATAGTTCAAAAGCATCAATTCTTCAGTGCCCAGCTTTCTTTATAGTCCAACTCTCACATCCATACATGACCACAGGAAAAACCATAGCCTTGACTAGACAGACCTTGGTTGGCAAAGTAATGTCTCTGCTTTTCAATATGCTATCTAGGTTGGTCATAACTTTCCTTCCAAGGAGTAAGCATCTTTTAATTTCATGGCTGCAATCACTATCTGCAGTGATTTTGGAGCCCAGAAAAATAAAGTCAGCCACTGTTTCTACTGTTTCCCCATCTATTTGCCATGAAGTGATGGGACCGGATTCCATGGTCTTAGTTTTCTGAATGTTGAGCTTTAAGCCAGCTTTTACACTCTCCTCTTTCACTTTCATCAAGAGGGTCTTTAGTTCCTCACTTTCTGCCATAAGGGTGGTGTCATCTGCATATCTGAGGTCATTGATATTTCTCCCGGCAATCTTGATTCCAGCTTGTGCTTTCTCCAGGATATACACTAATTCTAGAAAGAAGTTTTGAGGGATGGTTGACTCAATAAGACATGTGCTGGTCTTCCCTGGTGGTGCTAGTGGTAAAGAACCTGCCTGCTTATGCAGCAGACAGACATAAAAGATGGAGGTTCGATACCTGATTTGGGAAGATCCCCTGGAGGATGTCATGGCAACCCACTCCAGTATTTTTCCCTGGAGAATCCTACAAATAGAGGAGCCTGGTGGGCTACAGCGCATAGGGTCACGATGAGTCAGACACAACTGAGGCAACTTAGAACACACATGCAGGCAAGAGGTGTGCTCTGAATTTTGCCAATGTCATTTAAAGATTTTGCCCATAATAAGGATAGTAAGTTTTCCAATAGAGACAAATGGTCAGTGTTTTCAGAATCAAGTCTAGTAACATCATAGATGGAACAGATAGCTAAAAGTTGACAAGATTCATTTAAATCATCTGGTTGTCTGCTTTGATAACTGCTGTCAAATTCTAGAGTTATTTCTCTCTTTTGAAATAAAGAAATTCCAACACACACTTTTCAAAGAAGTCTTGACCTAGTAAGTAGATAGTGGCAGAGAAACTACATAGAAAACATGTGTATCTCTCAAAGGGCATAAACAAAAAGGAGATAGGTTCAGAGACAAGATTCTCTTAAGGGTCATTATTGATCCCCAATATTTGAACTGTTTTAGTACTCTTCCGTGTGATCAGATCGACTAGTTTTCTGTGATTATGATTACAGTGTGTCTGCCCTCTGATGCCCTCTCGCAATACCTACCGTCTTATTTGGGTTTCTCTTACCTCGGTCGTGGGTATCACTTCACGGCTGCTCTGGCAAAGCGCAACCACTGCACCTTACCTTAGACGAGGGATATCTCCTCATGGCTGCCCCTCCTTACCTTGAACGAGGGGTATCTCCTCACGCCTGCCCCTCATGACCTTGAACATGGAGTAGATCCTCTCGGCTGCTGCCCCTGGCCTCAGACGTGGGGTAGCTCCTCTCAGCCACGCTTCTGAGTTCAAGCCTGATTATTTCCAGTCAACCAGTTTTAGAAAAGCTCCAGAAATTGTTCAGTGAAGTCACCTAATGATTGCCCCAGCCTGATCACATAATAACTTAGTGGACTTGTCCCTCAGTTATAATTCTAGAAACACTTCATGATTTCCCAATTAGCTGTTTTCATCCAGTACTGAACCTAATCTTCACCAACAAGCATATAAACTAGCTGGTATGTCAGAGAAATCAGGCTAGCATGTTTGAATGACTATATTACTTTCCTCAGCATATTTGTGAGGATCATGTTACTTTGGAAAAATCTCTGACTATGGTTCACAGTTCAGCTTCATTTTTCACTTTGGACAACATGGAGAAGCCTCAAATTTTCAATTATAATAAGCATTCAATTTATTTCTGGACAATTTTAGGGTTACTGTAGTCCAGTTAGATCTTTTTTTTTTTAACTTAGCTGAGAATTTAAAAAATAATCCATAATGGCCACTGATATTTTAAATTGCCTTAGGTCAGATATTCCATTGTTAGAAATGTGCATGAGGCAGAATTACAGTTTTTAAACAGAAAATTGATCAGAGACCTTGTGTGTGGAGGGAAGTGACTTCAAAAATTTCAGTAACTAGGGATCCCATTTCTCAGAGGATTTTCTTCAGAATAAAAGAATAATTTCAAACAACTTGCATCTCAAACAGTTCAAACATCTCAAATAGTTTGCTACTATAATAGTCTGTAAGTTTAATACCAGCCAGTTCCAAGGAAATGGCTTGGTCTGAAAGGAGTTGGCTGAAGGCTTTTCAGCCAGTTTCAATAGTACAGCACCTATTCCAAAGGAATGGACCAGATGCTGAAAAATATCACCTTTTCTGTGAAATGAGCCATGTTCCCAAAGAAGTGGTCCAAAGGTTTCTCAGCCATTTTCAGCTAATACAGTCTGACCTCAAAATCAGACCAAGTGCCAAATGAGTACTCACACACAGGACAAGGTTGAAAAGACAAAATCTTTAAGCAGATCCTGAATAAAGCCTGGAGAACTTCAAATGCAAAGAGAGAGTAAACTGGAATCCAGGAGAAAGACATATCTTCAAACTCATGGGCCAGTGTGAAAAGCAGTGGTGCTTATTGCACCTGTTTCTTCACAAGTTCTGGAGCCTTTGAGCATCTTCTATGGTCATTGTATGGGCAAACAAAATGTTTATTTAAAACAGATAGACTACAAATTATTTCTCCAGCAAAAGAACAAAACATGGGTTTACTTGGGATCAGCAGAGAATTTCAGTTTGGGTTGGTCATGTTCAAGTCTTCACAAGGCAAGGGAAGGAGAATGTTTGTTTGTTTGTTTTAATTTATTTATTTTAATTGGAGGCTAATTCCTTTACATTATTGTATTGGTTTTGCCATACATTGACATGAATCTGCCCCGGGTGTATATGTGTTCCTTATCTTGAACCCTCCTCCCACCTCCCTCCCCATCCCATCCCTCTGGTTCATCCCAGTACTGCAGAGGAGAAAAGAAAGTTGGGAAGACTACAGTAAACTGTGAGTCTAGAATTTTTCATTGGCTGAGTCCTTGCAAGGAAAGAAGAGGAGTCTTGATACTTCCTGCTGGGCTCTGCTAGTATTTCAGACAATGAGAACTCCCCCTGCTGGCCTCTCAGCTCCATTTAATTGAGGTTTTTAATTTTCCACTTTACTTTTTAAATTGAATTAGTATCTACCAGTCCTAAAGAAGAGAATTCTACCATGTATCATCACTACTTGCAATTTTCTCTGATTATTTTGTTGTTGTTGCTCAGTCTCTAAGTTGTGTCTGACTCTTTGTGACCCCATGGACTGCAGCATGCCAGGCTTCCCTGTCCTTTACTATCTCCCAGAGTTTCCTCAAACTCATGTTCATTGAGTTGGTGATGCCATCCAACAATCTCATCATCTGTCACCCCTTCTCCTCCTGCCGTCAAACTTCCCCAGCCTCAGGGTCTTTTACAGTGAGTAGGCTTTTGGCACTGATGGCCAAAGTATTGAAGTTTCAGCATCAGTCCTTCCAAGGTATATTCAGGCCTCATTTCCTTTAGAATTGACTCATTTGGTATCCTTACAGTCCAAGGGACTAACAAGAGTCTTCTCCAGCAGCACAATTCAAAAGCATCAATTCTTAGGCACTCAGCCTTATTTATGGTCCAACTCTCACATCCATACATGGCCACTGGGAAAATCACAGCTTTGACGAGATGGACCTTTGTTGGCAAAGTAATGTCTCTGCTCTTTAATATGCTGTCTAGGTTAGTCATAGCCTTTCTTCCAAGGAGCAAGCATCTTTTAATTTCATGACTGCAGTCACCATCCATGGTGATTTTGGAGCCCCCCGCCCCAAATAAAATCTGTCACTGTTTCCACTTTTTCCCCATTTGCCATGAAGTGATGGGACCAGATATCATAATCTTAGTTTTTTGAATGTTGTTTAAGCCAGCTTTTTCACTCCCCTCTTTCACTCTCATCAAGAGGCTCTTTAGTTCTGATTATTTACTATGAATGATTCTTTGTTCTTAGTCTTCAAACTCTGTTTATTACTAGTGTCCTATTCAATTTGTACAATTTCTGAGGGTATGAAGATTTTAAGTAATATCAACTAATGTCTTAGGAATGACAAACCTTCCAGCTGGATAGCTAGATCCTACTAAGAGAAGCGATGCTGCAGATACTTGCAGAATGACTCCGGAAAAACCATGTAAAATATCACTATTTGCCTAAGGTCTGGGGTTTAAAAAGCAAACTATGTTTAAGAAAAATACCTGAAACATTATTTGAATAAGTACGGTTTTATTTCTGACTTTAGTTACATATGTGTCATCTTTTTAAAATGAGGGGGAAAAAGCTGGAGGATGAAGACAAACTGAGCCAACGGGAGTCAGGGCCAATTAAATTATGTAACCTGACATGTAACTTTGTGTGTCAGCTCCGTGCTTGAGGCGGCCAAGTTCACGCAGATGTTCCCTCCTGCTCAGGCAAAAGACATCGCCAGAAAGCAACTGCAGTGAAGTAATAGTTTAAAAATATTTCAGTAGTTGAGATCTTTTGTGGTTAGGAAAAAAAAAAAGTTATTTTTGTTGGTTTCCTGAAAGAAGAATTTCTAGGTTAATATGTGCACCTCAGGCATACATATTATAGTCTTCAGAGTTTTAAATAAAACTTTCTGAAAGCTAATTATAATGTACAACTTGGTCATATCATCTGCCCTAAGAAATTAATTGTAGGATCCTCTACACTTTATCTTATGTAAGTGTTATCATTTGAATGTTAATTTTTAAAGGTCTTATTCTTGGTTCCAGAACAAACATGTAAAATAAACATACCTGTTTGAACATACAACATTTGAAAAATATCACATTGTTTCTAAAAGTAAATCAAAGTATGCAAGTAGTAACATCCTAAGTCGTCAAGAAAATAGAAAGAAAATTCAAATAAATAGTCAATGTAATGAATTTATAACATTGAAGTAAACATTAAGGACAATTGTTCTATTTAATAAAAACAAGGTTTTCATTTAGAAGCATGATAAATGTGTTGAGAATAAGGACAATCAAAAAGTAAATTTAAGAAAGGAAACATAGGTTTTAAATATCTGCATTAATTCTTATATGTTGTTAGGAAAATAGAAAACATTTAAGTAGAATCCTATGACCCTGGGTTTACTCAAGTCTCAGAATTTTGATGCATTGTTAATTCTTTGTTAGCAAATGAAGCAAGAAAAATAGCAATAATAAAATCATGGATTAAAAAAAAGATGAACTTTGTTGCACTCCCAAACCTTGGGATGAATGAAATACTTATAAAACCATGTAACTCAGATTGAGACTTAAAGCAAAAACAGTAAAAATGTCTTTTTGCCAAGATAACATCTTATTTCAGAACTTAATGAAGCTCAGTTTCTTGATATCTCATAGCAGAAAGAACTCAGTGAGAGAAAGTGATAGGTAAATAGTGGATTTATTTAGGGAGAAACGCATTCCACAAACATAGTGTGTGCCATCTGGGAAGATAAGAGTGGTACCCGGATATTGGGTTGTCAGTTTTTATTGGGGTGGATAATTCCGCATGTTAATAGGTGGGAGGAGTATTCCAGCTATTTTAGGGAAGGGGAGAGGGTTTCCAGGAATTGGGCCACCGCCTACTTTTGGATCTTTGATGAGTGGCCTCAGAGTTATCATGGAGCTGGTAAGACTGTCACTTAGCTTGCTGATGTATTACAGTGAGCATATACTGAGGCTCAAGATCTAGTGGAGGTTGACTTGTCCACCATGTTGGACCTATTTTGTTCTAATCAATTTATGTCATTTTCTCAGGCTATATCATCCTTTTAAAGTTTGTACCCTGTCCCTCTCCTTCCTGTTTTACTTAAAATTTACTTATTTTTGTGTGCCTGAAATCTAGTGGTGCTTTTCTGGGGCTCCTGGCCAAGAGGCCCTTTTGCCCCCTCTTTCTTTTAGGCAAGACCCCAGCCTCCATGAGCTCCCCTGAGTTCCAAAGGGCAGATTCCAACTATTGCTAATCAATGGAGGAAGAGTCAAGGAAACACCTGAGGCAAGTTTAAAAGGACCAGAGAAAGTCATCAAGAATAGGAGACAACCTGAGGGGAGATTAAAGGCCTGAAAGCCTGAGTTTGTCAGAGACCTCACCCTTAAACAACTATTATAAAATCCTCATCAAGTTCTCTGGGGTTGGTACACATAGCTTTCATTTGCAGGAGCTCACCTTGTCTTCCTTTGACTGGAAAAGCAATAAAGTTTTTCTACTTCACCCAAAACTCTCTCTGAGATTTGATCTGGCACCAGGGCAGAGAAACCGAGCTTTTGGTATCGTAACTATTAACTGTTCAACTTGCCTGTGGAGAGTGTAAAAGATCTATATATATTTTTTTAATTTAATGTGTTTAAAAAAATCTGTATTTTTAACACATAAGATAAACATCCTTAGAAGAAGCATAGAGAATAAGGAAAGTACCAATAACTTTAATAACAGCAAAGAACTTGAAGAAAGCACCAGAGATCAGCATCACAGAAGCTGTGATAGTCAAAACTTCAACTGTGATTGTGGAAATGGCTGGAAAATAAATCTTAGAGTTTAAGAAAGCACCTTTAGCTAAGCTTGTTTTTTTGATTTCCTCTTGGAAATACCTGATGTACAAAATAAAGTTAGATAATAGTACAGCATGCTAGAGTCACTTAAGTTTCATTCACAGTGAAATAAAATGTTTTGTACAGCATTTAACTCAATATAGATGAATTAAACCAAGTTTCTTTCCCCCAATAAAGACAGAGTTGTAAACTATGCATACTCACACACACATATGTAGATATATTTATATATAATATATGTATACAGATATATATTTACATATAGATATATTTTAGTGTTATTTACAAACTTGCAATTTCTGTATTATGTATTTGTCAGTGTGTGTTTATCACTTTTTAAAGTGATCCAAATAGGTCTTTGCATTTTTGGTATTAGTATATATTGAGTACATGTGAGGAAGAGATGTTATTGTATGTAATTAACAAACACCCATATATCTAGGTAAAATATTAGAATATTATCCATACTTCCATTTCTATACTGTTCTGTGCTTTGTTTTTCTTGACCCAATGTGCAACTGCCCCTTCTCTTAAAAGTTGTTATCTAGTACTCTCATTTACTTTATTTGGGAAAGATAATCTCAAGTCAAACTCAAAATTCAAAAACCTAAGATCATGGCATCTGGTCACATTACTTCATGCAAAATAGAAAGGGAAATAAGGGAAGCAGCGACAGCCCATTTTCTTGGGCTCCAAAATCACTGCAGATGGTGACTGCAGCCCCAAAATTAAAAAATGCTTGCCCCTTGGAAGAAAACTATGACAAACCTAGACAACATATTAAAAAGCAGAGACATCACTTTGCTGACAAACGTCTGTATAGTCAAAGCTACGGTTTTTCCAGTAGTTGTATACAGATGTGAGAGTTGGACCGTAAAGAATGCTGAGTGCCTAAGAGTTGATGTGTTTGAATTGTGCTGCTGGAGAAGATTTGAGAGTCCCTTGGACAGTATGGAGATCAAACTAGTTAATCCTCAAAGACATCAACACTGAATTTTCATTGGAAGGACTGATGCTGAAGTTGAAGCTCCAATACTTTGGCCAACTGATGGGAAGAACTGTCTCATTGGAAAAGATCCTGATGTTGAGAAAGATTGAAGGCAGGAGGAGAAGGGGGAGACAGAGGATCAGATAGTTAGATACCATCACTGATTCAATGGATAAGAATTTGAGCAAACTCTGGGAGATAGTGAAGGACAAAGAAAGCCTACTGTGCTGCAGTCCACGGGGTTGCAAAGAATCAGACATGACTTAGCAACTGAACAAAAACAGCAATTCTCAAATCATTCTTCATATTCCACAGCAAATCTGGAGGGGGGTGGTGATGAAGAAAAAAGAGAAGAAGATGTATTTATCCAATATTTTTAAGCTGGAAATATTTAATGATCCTCCCTGGCTCTTTCACATTTCTTCATGCCTTCCAACAAGTTACACTTTGTCTTACACTCTTTTCAAAGTTATCTGTGTAGTGAATAATGTTGCTTGGTAGAGATAATATCTCCTTTTGGGAAAAAAAAAGAAAAAACAGGCATGCTAGTAAAATAAAGATAATATCTTCTTCCAGAGCAAAAGCAGGCAAGCTTATTCCCAAAACAAAACATTTTGCCTCCTTAAACTCAGTATTGCTCTTCTGTAACTCAACACACTACATGGGTAGCTGTCTTCTGGACTTCTTTATATAGCTTTATGGTAATTGGAGCTTAGGGAAACAGGATAGAAACGGTGATAACTCTGACTACTGTCATTACAGTGAATAGTAGAGATATCTGTCTCAGAAATTTTGTACTTTATAGTAGTGTCCACAAAAACAGCATCTGTGAGACTTGACCTTGCAAGCGGTACATTTTCAGACAACTCATCATTCTCAATACCACCCAGTGCTGGGAGTCTGTTGCCTTAACAAGGCTTATAAAGTCTCTCCTGATTTAGTTGTTGATGCTTTACCCAGTCTGATCCTCTGTTCTGGAACCCTCCCCCAACCAGATTCACCACAATTATGCTTTATACATCTATATTCCTGCTATTCTGACCTGCTTTCATTTCATCTCCTCTTACATACTATTCCTTTCTCCTTAGATGTTCTGCTTTATATTGTACTTATAAATGAATGAGAATTACCTTTGATAGATTCATCTTGTAGGCACTTACAAATGCTGATTACATTTTCAACATATTGACCGTTTTGCATGCTCGTTGGTCAATAAGCATTTTTAAATACATTTCCCCATATATTGGAAAATTTCATACTACGAGTGAATAATTTTGCAAGACTGGGACCTGAAATTCATTTTTCCCCAGCCTCCCATGTAACTTTGCCAGTCAGATATACCTAATTCAGAAGTTAGTGAACCTATAAAATAGGCATATAGAGATTTCTTCCTTATGGGGTAGCAGCAGGAATGTTCGGCATTTAGATTTAGCAGCAGCAGCAGTATTAGTGGCAAAGTCGAGTCAGTACTAGTAATGGAGTTTTAATGCCCATGTTCCTTGACAACATAGATGTGTCACCAGCAGAACAATCTAGGGTGCAATAATCTTTTTAATTCTTTAACATTCTATTTGATTTTTGAGAAAATGTAGAAATTCACTAAGTACAAACAGTTAAAAATAATTTTGATCTAATTTGAATAAAATGATGTATCTTGCTTTCAGTAAAGAACAGTGACTAATAAATTAGTACCAAGAATAATGCAGGCAAAAGACTTTCCAGCATAAAGGAAATGGAGAATTGTTTTTTTGGACCTGCTTGTGTGATGCAAAGAAAACCATGCTTTTATTACAGAAAAGGACATGATGAATCCATCTCAAGGGGTTAGCAGTTAAATTATCACACATGGTGTTCAGATGATATGCAAAATGAAGGTAAGACTTTGGGAACCACACATTAACTGACAAGTAATACAATCAAGGATATGAAGAATTCAAAATGAAAGTTGAATTAGATATTTCTAACTGTACAGAGAAGTTAAATGAATAGAAAGAAAACATGAATTTTTAATTTCTGCTAAAAAAAGAAAAAAAAAGAAGTCAAAGAGATTATCTCTTTCATTAAAGAATCTTATCTCTTTCAGATTAGTGTTCAAATAGCCAAAAATCACACGAAGGGATTGCCTTTGAGGGCTGCCAAATTAGATTAGCTGAATTCCCAGCCTCATTGAATTTATTCCATGAAAGGGAAATCACTTATCAGTAAAGATGAAACTTGAACATTGGACAGGGGTCATAAGAAAAAATCCAGAAACCCCACTGATCATATTTTGCCAGCCGAAGCAGTTCTGTGCATTCATCCTTTTAGCCATTTGATAAAGTCATTTTTACACTGCTTTAGAATGCTGAACTCATCACACCAGAGGCAGCTAATTCGCAAGGAGAATCCAAATATCTTGATTTTACCTCCCCCTAATGTCTCATTTTTCCTGAACCTATAAGAGTAAGACCAGAACTTGTCCTTGGGGACTAATTGCAAAGTCAAGACCATGAAAAGATAGCTTATTCACAAAGAGAGTAAGTGAAAGATTTCCTTATATATATTTATATGTATGCTTGTGTGTGTGTTTGTGAAAATCCTGCCAGGAAATGTATACATAAATATGAATTTATATGTATAAATTTTATGAATTCCCAATAAGCTTAATCAGGAAGAAAAATCTAATTTTAGATTAGACTAAATATTTACTTCAATGCTGGAGCAGACAACCTACATTAATGAATAAAAAGTACACACTTCTCTGAAATGTTGCCCATGGGCAATACAAGCCATGCTGTCTAAAAACTTTTGGGAGTTATAATCCTTCACCCCTCAGGCTTTAGCCAATGACATACAGTGGATTGAGTAGGAAGTTCTGGTCGCTTGCCAAATTGGTGAATATTTTAGCATTCCAATATTCTTGGATGCCTTTAGGGTGTCTCTTCCAAGATAAATGATCAGAAATTAAACTCCTTACCACTAAAAAGGACGTATAAACATATTAACTTCTGCAGTTCCGAGGCAGTATATTCTCAATTAAAAATACTCTCATATCATTTTATTAAGTGACATGAATGTCTGTAGATTTTCAGTGGAATCCAATGAAAGTGCAAGCAAAATGTCACTTTAGCCATCTGATTTATCAGGTACCATAGCAGTAGAGGTATCTGTGTTAAAGAAGCTTTTTGTATAGTATCTCTGGCAAACCACAAATAGTGTTTTAATGCAGAGCTATTTGTGCTCAGTCTTAACTGACTCTTTGCAACCCCATAGTTCACCAGATTCTTCTGTCCATGGGATGTTCCAGGCAAGAATACTGGAGTAGTGGGATGCCATTTCCTCCTCCAATGGGTCTTCTGGACCCAGAGATCCAACCCATGTCTCCTACATTGGCAGGAGGTTTCTTTACCAATCTTTACCACTGAGACACCTAGGAAGCCCAGTGCAGAGTTATAGGATTCTATTAACACTGGCAACAGAAAACCAAACAATATTCAAAGGTACTTCCACCATGTTGATGAAGCTTGATAGAAACTGAGCCTCTGGCCATGGGTTGCAAATTATTTTGCAAGTCATTTCCCATCCCATTGCCTTATCCTTTCAGAATTGTCACATCATTGAATAGTTGAGTCAGCATACTAGAATCCAGAATAAGATGAAAATCACATACTTGGCACTAGTCATATAAATGAAAGTCACTCAGTCATGTCTGACTCTTTGCGACCCCATGAACTATACAGTCCATGGAATTCTCCAGGCCAAGATACTGGAGTGGGTAGCCTTGCCCTTCTCCAGGGGATCTTCCTAGCCCAGGGATTGAAGCCAGGTCTCCTGCATTGCAGGTGGATTCTTTACCAGCTGAACCACAAAGGAAGCCACTAGACATATGTAACCTATCTAAACAGATTATCCATATACTCATGTCAATGAACATGGTTGTACAAACACTATTGCCAGACCTCATGTACTGATGTGAGAGTTGGATCACAAAGAAGACTAACTCTAGAAGAATTGATGCTTTTGAATTGTGGTCCTGGAGAACACTGTTGAGAGCTCTTTGGACTGCATACAAGTTGATCTTAAAGGAAACCAACCCTGAATATTCATTGGAAGGACTGATGCTGAAGCTACAGCTCTAATACTTATGCAAAGAGTTGACTCATTGGAAAAGACCCTGATACTGGGAAAGACTGAAGGTAGGAGAAGAGGGCAGCAGAGGATGAGATTGTTAGATTGCATCACCGACTCAATTGATAGGAATTTGAGCAAACTCTGGGAGATAGTGGAGGACAGAGGACCCTGGCCTGCTGCAATCAGTGGGCTCACAGAGAGTCAGACACAATGTAGTGACTGAACAGCAATGAAATGGACTCATGGAATATTATGTATAAAAGCTGAGAATAGAATAAATGTGGTTTATTGTAGACTTGATTTTTAAATGAATTGATTTTTCCTGATAAGGATCTGCTGCTATGTTACTGATGCGCTTAAATATAGTCTTAAAAACCACTGGGGATATGCTATTCTCTAGTGGTTGGAGGTTTTGGCACTACACTTGGTCATTCACTTGTTGTGTACAGAGAAGTGTCCTGAGTTTAGGAGGGAACATGGATTTGTGTGAATTTACAAATTGCTCCACTGGTTGGTCAACAACCTGTGTTGACCCCCAAAATAGTCACAACCCCTAAAGTTGAGAAAAAGAAGAAGAAAAAATAAATCCTGATGCTGGGATAGATGGAAGGCAGGAACAGAAGGAGGAGAAGTGGGTGACAGAGGATGAAATGGTTGGATAGCATCATGTTGGGAGCCAGCGAGGGAAATCCTACCCGTGGCAAAGGTCAATTGGGGAAGAGGCCTGACGGGCAAAGGCTAATCAGGACTCGAGGAACCCCCTGGACTTACCCGAGCATCTACCCCAAAGAAAACCGGAGTCTGACTGCCTTACTATCTTACGCCTCTTACCAAGTCCTCTAATACTTACGGGGGCTTCCCCCCAACCACCTTTCTCTGAAAACATTAATTCAGAGCTGTAGTTAAAAAGTTCTCCTCGGCTTAATAGAGTGTTCCAATCCAAGCCCCTCTGATAGCTTTCTAACTTGCCTGACAATTTTGTCCGGGCTCTTACAACTATGAATGTGACTGTTTACAGCCTCCCAGCCATGCAAGCACAGAAAGCCTAATATTCTAAAATACAGGAATTTGTTGAAGAAGTTAAAATCATTAGAATAGTACTGAAAAAGATTTCATTGTTGAATCAATGCTTGCTGCAAAGTTTCCATATTTTCTATCTATTATATCCTTGGAAATATATTAATAACATATAGAGAAAATAAGTAGTAGCCTTTGATTTAACCACATCAGATCTTAAGTTAATAAATTCTTTTCTTGTAGCTCACTACACCCTTGCCTTATAGAAATGTAACCTTGTCATGTGTCTTTGGAGAATAGTGCCTGACTTTAGGAAAATCATCTTGAAAGAATATAAGCCTTTTTCTAGCTAATTAACCTTTTGTTAGGAGAGAGGGCCATAAACTGTTAGCAGGCCCCCTGGCCAGAAGATGATGTAAACCACCTAAAACTTCTGTATATCATGAGACATACAAAAATAAGCCCTGATCCTGATAAGGGTCAAAATTGCTGACCCCGCGTGATTTTGGCATGACTCTATACCTCCCTTTCTCTATTTTTTATGTGCACAACTTAGGGTATAAAAGCAGCACTGGAAAATAAAGTTTTGGGCCTTGCTCACTGAAGCTTGGTCTCCCCGTGTCGTTCTTTCTCTTTTTCCGTCCTTCTCTCTATTCTCCTTTTTCTGGTTGAGATCCTTGGAGCGCTGGGCCCTCTGTGTTTACTTCTCTGCCTGGGCTTCTAAGACCCACTCGAGGGGGGCCCTGGTGGGGTGCCTCCAGTGATCAAGAGGGCGCCTGCGGCCTACGTAAACAGAGCAAACCCCATGCTGGGGTTTTATTGGTTTCCTGCGTAAACCAAGGAATCATCAGCCCCTGGCTCTCTCTCTCTCTCTCTCTCTCGCTGACGCTGACGCTGTTCATCCAGAGGATACCCTGTGTCCATATCGAGGCAGGTCCCTGAGAGCATCACCAACTCAATGGACATGAATTTGAGCAAACTTTGGGAGATAAGATAATGAAGGACAGAGAAGCCTGGTGTGCTACAGTCCAGGGGTCGCAAAGAGTTGAACATGACTTAGCAACTGATTAACAACAAGAAAAGTTAAGATTTATGTTTTATTCAGTGGGAATTTTATGACTTCAAGTCCAGGAGACAGTATCTCAAGTAACTCTGAAAGAATAGCTACAAGGAGGGGATGGGAGAAACCAGATTATGCAGAAGTCTTGCAACAAAAGGCAGTTAGTCTGAACTTCAAAAGATTATTGAATTAAATAAAACCAGATATCCAAGTTAAGGAATTCAGTGTTTTTCTGTGTAGGAGAAGATTCAAAAAAGGCTGGGCTTACTGAAATTATTCTTTTCATATGCATCTCAGCTATCCTGGATCAGGATCCTGTGATTTTTAACATCTTGAAGTCCCTTGGGGCTCATTGCAGGAAGTGGCTGTAATCTGATGGTTGCTAGATCACAAGTATTTTTCTCCTTCCAGTGTGCCCTTGGGACTCATTAGCTTACATTGGAGGGCTGGAATCATTGATGACTATGACATCCTTGTTTTCTGATATAGCAAATAATACTCCATTTCTCACCTGGAAGAAGCCAGACTTACAATTGTGGGCCAAATGTTTGGGAAATAATGATATAGACAGACCTATGGATCAATGTGGGCTTCCAAAGTAGCTCAGTGGTAAAGAATCCACTTACCAATGTAGAAGAATGCAGGAGAAGTGGATTCTGTCCCTGGAGTCCGGAAGGTCCTCTGGAGCAGGGAAAGGCACGCAGGGAAGAATGAACAAACTGTAGGTGCTTTTGTGTTGCACAGTTAACACATGCCAGAAAGCACCCACTATGAAAAAAAAAAATACACTGGAGCCGGGAATGGTGGACAGAATGATTTGACTAGGTTCATAAGTCTCTTTTTTCAGACACCTCTCAGACTATCAGATTGGGCAATGGCGTACACAGCGGGGAGAGATCAAATTTATGCTAATATTCATTAACGTGTTGACCTCCAAGGCTGTTCCAGCTATGAATTCTCCTGAATGTCTGATCTGCCAGCAAAAATAAAACTTGAGCTCCCAATCATCTCTACATCACAGAGGTGTGCAAGGCATGGTCAGCAAATTGATTACATCAGAATTGTTGTGATTTGAAGCTACATCTTATAGTATATGGAAATATAGATTCTACCTTTATCATCCAACTTATCTCATTCCATTATCAATTTTTGCTAAGAATATTACTTTAATAAATCAAATATTTATAAGTCCCCATCTCAGAAACTGCTTCCAGAGCATCTGACTTGACACAAAGGCACTCAGCAAAGATTGTGACTGCAACCCGCTAGTTCAATACACAGACAGATGTTGTAATTGTTTGCTCGGGTGATTAGCTGAAATCTCTACTTAACTGTGGCCTCCTCTATGTGAAGTTGAAAGATAGAAACGACTTGCTGAGAGGAGAAGAATCTAAGTGCTTAGGGATGTAGCCTTGTTACCTCCCTCCTTAATATATCTGTCAAACAGGTCCAGAAGGTCCCATTTGAACCTTAAAGTTGATAAATTTATTGGCGAGAGGAGTGACAGCATCTTTGCAATGTGCCACTGCGGCTGTTCTCTGTAAGAAAAAGATATTGCCATTGAAACAAGGTTTCTTATTTCAGCAAAGATAAGGGATTATTGAGCTGTTGAGGCCAGCTGACAGCACCGAGCCATCAGAGGCACGGGGAGCGTGGTGTCCACATTTAGGTTGACCACTGCTGAGACATCTGGTGGGAGATAATGGACAATTAGGTGTCTAGTTTGCAAATGTGATGCCACCTACACACAGTAATACTTGATCTGCTTTATAAGGAAAACAACTCTGGTGCAAATTTGAGTTGCCTTTTAAAAAGGCAATGATGTTCCATTTTCCAAACTCAACTCAATTCTCAGATCCAGGGTCATTTGACAAGGGAGAACTGGGAATATTTGAGAAAATATCTTCTAATAATATTAAAACCATGCACTGATGATCTTACTAACACATGGTATGCCGTCAAGACATTCCTGAGGGAAACAATTGGAGTAAGAAAATATCTAGATTCTATGGAGATTGCAAAACAATGAACTAAAAGCTTCCCCTACCCCCAAACCCAAAACCCCATAAGTAGTTGAAAAAAAGAAGGAACAAAATGGCATAGTAAGAACTTTCCTTTCTATCAAGTGGTGTGTTGAGAATATTTTCCCTGAATTCACCTCTGCAAGAGCTCAAATCTGCCTTTCGCTCAGTGGTGTGTCATCTTGCTTGCAGATGAGCACTCTATCCACTGTCTTAGAAATGTGGGTGCAGCTAGTCCTCGTAGAATGTGTAGATCCTCCACATTCTCACATCATCCTTATTCCTTTCACAGTCCCTGTGGCCCATACAGAGGGAGTAGGGGAAATTTTCACTGATGTGTCTGGTCAGGGCTACCGGCCCCCATGAACTGCAGGCCTTATTCGGCTCAACACTGCCACCATCTGGACAAAAACAGAAAGAAACCACAGCAGGCAGTGAGCTAAACCCAGAGCAGTTTGGTTGGTGGTAAGAGTTGGACTATGAAGAAGGCTGATCGCTGAAGAATTGATGCTTTTGAACTGTGGTGCTGGAGAAGACTCTTGAGAGTCCCTTGGACTGCAAGGAGATCCAACCAGTCCATTCTAGAGGAGATCAATCCTGGCTGTTCATTGGAAGGACTGATGCTAAAGCTGAAACTCCAATACTTTGGCCACCTCTTGCGACGAGTTGACTCACTGGAAAAGACTCTGATGCTGGGAAAGGTTGGGGGCTGGAGGAGAAGGGGACGACAGAGAATGAGATGGCTGGATGGCATCACCGACTCTATGGACATGAGTTTGAGTGAACTCCAGGAGTTGGTGATGGACAGGGAGGCCTGGCGTGCTGTGATTCATGGGGTCGCAGAGAGTCGGACACGACTGAGCGACTGAACTGAACTGAACCATGAGCCCATCATTTCATGGCAAATAGATGGGGAAACAGTGAAAACAGTGACAGACTTCATTTGGGGGAGGGTGGGAGCTCCAGAATCACTGCAGATGGTGACTGCCGCCATGAAATTAAAAGACACTTTCTCCTTGGAAGAAAAGTTATGACCAACCTAGATTGCATATTGATACTGATGCCGAAAAATTGATGCTTTTGAACTGTGGTGTTGGAGAAGACTCTTGAGAGTCCCTTGGACTGCAAGGAGATCCAACCAGTCCATCCTGAAGGAAATCAGTCCTGAATATTCATTGGAAGGACTGATGTTGAAGCTGAAAGTCTAATACTTTGGCCACCTAAATGTGAAGAGGTGACTCGTTGGAAAAGACCCTGATGCTGGGAAAGATTGAGGGCAGGAAGAGAAGGGGATGACAGAGCATGAGATGGTTGGATGGCATCACCCACCCAATGGACATGGGTTTGAGTAAACTCTGGTAGTTGGCGATGGACAGGGAGGCCTGGCATGCTGCAGTCCATGGGGTTGAAAAGAGTTGGATATGACTGAGTGACTGAACTGATCTGAACCAGGAGCCCTAGCCACTAATCCTTCTGCACTGACAGTTAGGCTGTTCTAATGTGATGAGCCCTATAGTTTGGACAATGGCAAACTGAGGGGTGAATATCTATGAATAAGTCCTATGGAGTTGGGATATATGGAAAGACATTTGGGCTTTCCTGTAAGGTCCTGAGCCAGTCTCCCTTGTCTCATATCCTAGCTCACAAGGCACTGAAGAAGTGAAGTGAAAGTTGTTCAGTTGTGTCCGACTCTCTGCGACCCCATGAATCATAACTCTTTGTGACCCCATGGACTATGTAGTCCATGAAATTATGCAGGCCAGAATACTAGAGTGGGTAGTCATTTCCTTCTCCAGAGGATCTTACCAAACCAGGGATCGAACCCAGGTCTCCTGCATTGCATGCGAATTCTTTACCAGCTAAGCCACAAGGGAAGCCCCAAGACACTTATACCTTCAGATAAACAGTAATATTTTATAGCTTTGGTATGATCCTTAGCATGGAGAAGGAAGTGGCAACCCACCCCAGGACTCTTGCCTGGAGAATCCCTTGGACAGAGGAGCCTGGTAGGCTACAGTCCATGGGGTCGCAGAGTTGGACATGACTAAGTGACTGACACACACATGATCCTTAGCAATTGACCCATCAGGAGATGCAGGAGGGTGGGTGCAAAGGAAGAGCAGTCGCTATAATCCTCAGGATATATTGCCAAGAATGTAGGATTGTTCTTGAAATACAGTGATTGCGTTAATGCAGTATCATGTCCTGTGTGTTCTAAACAAGGTCCAAGGTGAATACGTTAGACAAGGTGAATACCAAAGGAATCTGAGGCCATCCACCAGAGTTTGCAATCAGTGAAGGATTAACACATTAATTATATTGGCCCTAATTTTCCAAAGAGAGTTGTAAACGTGCCTTGGTGTATGTGAACACCACATCTGGCTTAACCCAGGCTTTCCTTTGTCACCAAGTAAACCATGTTGCCACCAGTCTGGAATTAGAGAAGCTGAGTATCATGTAGGAATACTCTCATCAAATAGTAACTGGGGGAGAGAGTCACTTTTCAAATGACACGATATGCCAGGCTAGACAAAAGAACATGACACTGAAGGGAGTCTTCATGTTTCTATAATCTCCAAGCAGCAGGGGTGGTAGATAGGAAGAATGGCATACTAAAACCAAAGATTAAATCACTAACTGGTAAATCAAAGTATTATTCCAGGCTTTAATACATTTGAATGATCAACCAGTAGGGTTTCTTGCCCCATATGCCAGACTGGGGAGCCCTGCCAAAATACTCAGCACTGGAAAGGTATGGAATTGGGAAGACAGCCATCGCTTCAACTCTCAGCATGGATATTCATGTTATGCTGCCAGCTGAGAACATCAAGCCCCAGCATGCCTGGGAAAGGCATTATCTGCTGGAATTTGCAATGTTTTCTCTGTACTATGATATCTGCTTCCAATGGCAGACAGATAGCTACCAAACAAGCCACCTCCACACCAAAGAAATCGCTTACTGACCACTCTGGGCTTTGTGTGCCTAAGGATGGCATCTAAGACTGTAAGAACTGATTATGAGGGGTGAAATATTTGAGGTGATTATATCCATCAATTGTATTCATAGTATAATATTTGCCTTTGCTTGTACAATACAGACGTAATTGTTGGAGGAGGTCGTTGAGTTTGACCTTCAAGCCAGACCCCGGCAGTCAGAGGCTCTTCACACCTCCACTGTCCTTGGAATGTACACTGTGCCCACTGTTCCCACAGTGGGAGCCATTTTCAAGGAGGCATTCTTGAGAGAACAACGTGTTGTGGAGACTATCTGGATGGTATAGTCAACTGAGTCCCATTAAGCCCTCTGTATAAATTTAAGATTCTGGTGGGCAAGTATTTGGATCTACTTGTGCAGTGGCCCAAGACAAGCCTCGTAAGTCAGTCCCCTGAGTTCTTATGGCCCCTGCCTACCAATCTGGCGTGGTTATTCTTTTTTTCTGGACTCACTTTGCTTTCCACATACAGGAGGCAGTTTCAACTTTCACCAGGAAAGCTCAGGAACCCACAATCATGCACATCTAGGATATATGGGGGCCGTGTGTGTGTGCTTCTTAATATTTCTATAGTGGGTTGGCATCCTTGATACATAGACTCTTGATACTAACTGTTCTTATTAGCTTTTCCATATTGGAATATTCCACTTAAAAAGTTATTAATAGAAAGACATAGTGAGGACCCTATTAATTTTAAAGTAAGGCCATGTTCTAGTAGCTGTTCTATTGATATTTTGAGAAACTACTCTTGTCTTGCAACTGAGCATAGAAGGACTGAATGATTGACAAAGAACATTAGGTAACCATTTGAGCTGAGTTTCCCATCATGAATCCGGTGTAACGCATCCATCAGGCAATAAAATAGTGCATCATTAGCAGCATTTCATTACTGGTTTGAAGTGATATATGGAGAGGGGCAAAGACAGTAACCTGAAGGCAAAATTAAGGTACATGAACTTGCAGGTCATGTATTGACTCCTATCAGGATGTCCCCACTGTCAAAGCCCATACATTTAGCTACTTTGGTATTTTAAAGTAATTATTTAGCTGAGTTAAATATGTTTTTAAATATGGTTAATGGTAGAAGATGTTTCTGCATAATTTGGTGACGAAGCAAAAGTGAATTTTGGACATTATAATTATACCAGTAGTAGTTTCACTTGAAGAGCTGTAGACAATTGGGGAGGATAATGGATAAAACTTATCCTCTTTGTCTGGAAAAAACGATAATCTGAAATGAAGATTTATGGAATGTCATTGGGGAAGGTTAATGGTTTTGTCAATATTTAGGAGTTTTTAACCAAAGCTATTATAGGATTAGTTAAAAAGACATTTTTAGATAAAATGGCATAGGAAGTCGAATTTAAAATAAGTGTGACTGAATATGAATGTCTGTCTAAACCTTTCTGCTGTACACAAGGCTTTGAAAAATCAGATCAGTAAGATAATCTAACCTGTGAAAATCAATCAATCTTTCCCCCTATCCTTAATGCCTTTAAAATGAACGTGCAAACAGGATGACCTTTCTGTTATGTGCTCATCAATATATATATATATATTTTTCAGCAATAACGATCTGCCTACCAGTTCTGTTGAGTGTCCAATACTACCAACAGCCAAGGCCAAGCTAGCCACTATCATAGGACCAGTAGCTAATGGAAGTCAGTTGACCCATCGGATCCCTGTCCTTCATAGATGATGAGACAGGTACTTGTGCTATAATTTGATCTGTCTTCCCTGCTCCGATGCATTTGTCTATAATGTCATTCATTACAAAAATGTATCACTACACACTTTATGCATAGCTTTTATTATTTCTAAAATAAATTTTTTATGGTGGATAATTGTGGAAACAGGTAATTTCTTTGGGATTGCTGATCTTAACATGTATTATATCATCTACATGAAGCTGGGTTTATGAAATGAGAAGAAATTTCAAAAATCCTTGTAAGTTTGAGGTCAAGTCCTGCATGAATAACATATTCTGAACCAAGAAGTAATATATATCTTTATTTCTCTGACAGAACATATGGATGGTCCCCCAAGTATTATATTTAATACAAGAATTTTAACATCATATTTACTCCATTATAATCTTTACAGAATTGAAAAGCAGAGTCTTCCTCAGAAGAAATAATGCAACCAAAAGAATGGCCACACACATTATTGAAGAAGTTCAGAGTGATATTTCAGCATCTTATGCCACTGGAGCAAATATCAGCAACTATCCATCTATATACCTATCTATCTATCTACCTATTTATTTATCTATCTTAGTCTGTTCAGACTGATGTAAAAAAAATACTGCAGACTGAGTGGTTTACAAAAAAAACAGAAATGTATTTCCCACAGTTCCGGAGGCTGAGAAGTCCAAGAACAAGATACCATATCTTTGCATTCTGGTGAGGATCCTCTTCCTGGGTCATAGCTAGCACCTTCTAGTTGTATCCGCAAATGGTGGAAGGGACTAGAAAGACCTCTGGGATCTCTTTTACAACAGATCAATCTCATTCATGAGTGCTCCACCTTCATTACCTAATTATCTCCCAAACACTTCATCTCCTAATACCATTACATCAGGTATTAGGATTTCAACATATGAATTTTGGAGGATACAAGTATTCATACCACAGTACAGTCTACATGCACAGACATCACGATGATGACTGTGAGTTATCACAGTGCTTGGAAACCTAGAATCCTGAGAAAACTCCATGCACTGTCAAAGCTACTGAGAAACAAAAGTTAAGGGAGCTGTACTGCAATACCACGAGGTGTTTCCCATGTGGCTTAGTGGTAAAAAATCTGTCTGCCAATGCAGGAGACTCAACTTTGACCCTGGGTTAGGAAGATCCCCTGGAGAAGGGAATAACTACCCATTCCAGTATTCTTGCCTGGGAAATCCCATGGACAGAGGATCCTGGTGGGCTACAGTTCATGGGGTTGCAAAGAGTTGGATACAACTTAGCAATTAAATGCTCATAGTCAAGGCTATGGTTTTTCCAGTGGTCATATATGGATGTGAGAGTTGGACTGTGAAGAAAGCTGATCGCCGAAGAATTGATGCTTTTGAACTGTGGTGCTGGAGAAGACTCTTGAGAGTCCCTTGGACTGCAAGGAGATCCAAACAGTCCATTCTAAAGGAGATCAATCCTGAGTGTTCATTGAAAGGACTGATGCTAAAGCTGAAACTCCAATACTTTGGCCACCTCATGTGACGAGTTGACTCACTGGAAAAGACTCTGATGCTAGGAAGGATTGGGGGTGGGAGGAGATGGGGACGACAGAGAATGAGGTGGCTGAATGGCATCACCGACTCGATGGACATGAGTTTGAGTGAACTCCGGGAGTTGGTGATGGACAGGGAGGCCTGGCGTGCTGTGATTCATGGGGTCGCAAAGAGTCGGACACGACTGAGCAACTGAACTGAACTGAACTGAACTGATGCTGCAATACCATGGAAGCTGGTAAAGCTCTTCAGCAGTAGAAATGACACTGTACTCTACCAGAATTTTTTAATTTAACTTCCTACTATGTATTGGATAGGTAGTTATCCATTAGAAAACACATTCAAACATTATGATGAAGCAAATACAAATGAAAGTGTGACATTTATTACTTACCTATTTTTTAAAACTTGTGTGCATGCTAATAAGCTTCACTCGTGTCTGACTCTTTGCAGCCCTATGGATTATAGCCCTCTAGGCTCGTCTGACCATGGGATTCTCCTGGCAGGAATACTGGAGTGGGTTGACATACCCTCTTCCAGTGGATTTTCCCAACCCATGAATTGAACCCAAGTCTCATGTTTCCTGCATAAGCAGGAGGGTTCTTCCCACTAGAGTCACCTATGAATCTAATTCACTTAATGAATATTTTCCAGAGCCTAACTTGTGTCAGTCTATGTATTGTGTGTCAAGATTAGAATTTTGAAAAAAAAAAAAAAAAGAGGTTAGATTTAGTCTCTACCTTTGTGAAATCTATACTGGATAACTGTCAATGTATTTGGTTGATCAACAATTATATACACTTTCCCTCTGTTTCTCTCTAAGAAAACAAAGGTTTTAGAAATTATCACTAGTGTTTATGCTCACCAATCTGTAAAATGCTAATATAAAAGTCAGTTCTTGGCTGCTTAAGGGAAGTAGGAAGTGTGCTTTCGGTAAAAAGGGTATGAGGAATGAAACTGCATTTTGAGAAGGGTAAAGGAAGTGAGCCTGACTTACAGGTGGCTTTTTAGGATGGAAGACCGCAGTAATGGGTACAGAAAGTGATAAGGTTTGCAAAAAGTGAACCATGAGGAAAGAGTTTTGTATATGGTTAAGGCTAAATTTGGGGCTTCCCTGGTGGCTCAGATGGTAAAGCTTCTGCCTACAATGAGGGAGACCTGGGTCCCTGGGTCAGGAAGATCCCCTGAAGAAGGAAATGACAACCCACTCCTGTACTCTAGCCTGGAAAATTCCATGGACAGAGGAGCCTTGTAGGCTACAGTCCATGGGGTCACAAACAGTCAGACACGACTGAGTGACTTCACTTTTATTTGGGCAAAGTTTAATTTATGAAGTCCTATGATTTTCAGTGGAGAAGGCTATGGCAACCCACTCCAGTACTCTTGCCTGGAAAATCCCATGGGGTCGTAAAGAGTCGGACACGACTGAGTGACTTCACTTTCACTTTTCACTTTCATGCATTGGAGAAGGAAATGGCAACCCACTCCAGCGTTCTTGCCTGGAGAATCCCAGGGACGGGGGAGCCTGGTGGGCTGCCGTCTATGGGGTCGGACACGACTGAAGCGACTTAGCAGCAGCAGCATCAGCAGCATGATGTTCAAAAATCGAAACCACTATTTTTTTACTTTTCTAATATTTACTGTGGCTCAGAAAAATATTATCCCCTTCTATTTGCCATGATGTGGTGGGACTGAATGCCGTGATTTTAGTTTTTTGAATGTTGAGTTTTAAGCCATGTTTTTCACTCTCCTTTTTTTACCCTCATCAACAGGCTCTTAATTTCCTTTTTCCTTTTTGCCATTAGAGTGATACCATCTGCATATCTACCATTGTTGATGATTCTCTTGGCATCAGCCTTGTGGTGGCGAAGGGGACTGTGTAACTCAATGAAGCTATGAGCCATGCCATGTAGGGCCACCAAGACGGACGAGGCATAGTAGAGAGTTCTGACAAAATGTGGTCGAGTGGAGGAGGCAATGGCAACCACTCCAGTGTTCTTGCAGTGAGAATCTAGCAGAGTACATCATGGGAAATGCAATTGAATACATTGCATGACTCCTGAGATCCCCTTATAGTATTTTATTGTAACTTCCTACCTCTATCTCCTCAACCAAAATATACATTTCACAAGGGCAAGGACTGAATATAACCTGTTTTATAAAAAATTTAATCTTGCCACATAATACAGTGACTGGCACAACTTAAGCTCTGGCAAGTAGTTATTAGTGAATTGGATACATTACAAAGTTGCAAGCATGTAAATAATAAATGTCACATTTTTATTTGCATCTGCTTTTTCATAATGTCAGAATGTGTTTTCCAATGAATAATTACCTTGTCCAGTATATAACAGGAAATCAAATAAAAACATTTCTGGCAGAATGCAAAGTAAAAGTTCCTATAAATGTTGCATTCAGCATAATTTGCTCCAAAAAGAGGAAGGTTTATGGGGGAAATATGGCTTAGAAAAAGGCCAATAAAGAAAAGATACAAATTTGTCACCAGGATGCAAAGTAAAGCAAAACAGCCAGCCCTAATAAAATCTAACATGTTAATTTCCTAATAAGTACATAAACACTGTAATACAAGATTTTACCTTTAAAACACAGGTAAAACTACTTGAGATTTCCAAACTCTGAGGAACAAAAGCACAAGATTTATATAAATTGTGTAGGTTCCATAAAAAACATTTCTAAGACAAAGCTTAAGGCCAATGTGAGCACAATATAAGAAATACAAGGACAATGCATGTACAAATGACTGTATTTTGTGGCTGTTTGTTTAATTTAGTTGTTTACTGTACTCTGCATCCACCTGATATTACTTAATATGAAAAATGAATTATTAAGCAATGAAACTTTTGCGTCATACTGATGTCTCCTTTATATCAACCAGTCACATTCAATTCTCTTAATACGATTTTCAACTACCCCTCAAAATTATCAATGAATAAATTATGTGACATATGAAATTAATATCTTGAAAGTCTTAAAATGTCCTTTGATAGGTAAAATTTAAAATCATTAAAGTGATTTTAATTTATGGAATGCTTACTACATTCCAGGCATTTTGCGTTTCTGTATTATTGGTAATTCCCCAAAAAGCAGCTATATTTACTATTACTGATGAATGCTGTTTTCAGACTGGAAGCTATACCTCTTTCTGCAAATTACATCCTATTTTCCTGCATTAGAAACTAAGTGATAATGAAGGCGTGCATGCTTAGTGGTATCCAACTCTTTGTGACCCCATGGATTATTGCCTGCCAGGCCCCTCTGTCCTTGGAATTTTCCAGGCAGAAGTATTGAGTGAGTTGCCATTTCCTTCTTCAAAATGGTAAGATATACTTGGAAAGTCACTTCAGAATTTTATTTAGATTCTGAACTACAATATTCTTAAATAGTAAGGATATTTAAGGATATTAAATATTTATTTAATATTTAAGGATCTGATTATTTTGAGTCAATAAAGAGATATATCTAAACCTAGCTATCAATTGGCTAAAGTCAAGTCAGAATAGGGTACCAATACATGCAAAATAATTAACACCTCCACACCCATCACTTCACTTCACACTCATGCATCTTGAGATACCATTCAGTTCAATTTATGTAGATTTTGAATTTGTACATTCTGCAGTAATATCTCTTGTAACTTTAACATCAACCTGTTAATGATTTTATAGCTACTTTTATTTCCCTGTTATATTTTCTGAAACATAAAATGCTATATTTCCTGAAACATAAAGTGTAATATTTTTTCTGAAAATATAAAGTGCTATATTTTCTGAAACATTAAAAATGTATGTCTTCTGCTTTCCATTCATGAACTCATATATACAGTTTTAAATCCATACTCCAATAACATTATTTCATCAATACTGTCAAGTCTTCAGCAGAAAAGCAAAATTAGCTGTTGTTTATTTTTTTAACTAATGTAGAAACAAAGCGGTAAAGAACAAACTGTACATACATTAAGGATTGTAGAAAAGCAGAGAATAACTTCCTGTATAATGTAAGGTCAGTGAAGGGCCAGTGTATGAAAACCCACAGGCTTTGCAATAGAAAACACTTCAGTTTCAATACCCCTCTACCCTTCATGTATTACAAGATCAGAGAAGTACACTTAATTCCTAAAAATGTCATAATACACATCCGTTAAAGCTAATAATTAATTATGTAATTTTGATATTTATTTTATATTGAATATTCCCAATATTATAACAAACACCAGAACACATATTTAAATAATACTCCTGTCCTCTTCTTATTCACCCTCTTATTATTATGTAATCCATTGGCTGGTGACTTCCCTTGTATCATAGAAAAGAATCTGCCTGCAATGCAGGAGACCCGGGTTCAATTCCTGGGTCAGGAAGATGCCCTGGAGAAGAAAATGGCAACTCACTCCAGTATTCCTGCCTGGAGAATCCCAGGAGAGAGGAGCCTAGCAGGCTACAGTCCATGGGGTCATAAGAGTTGGACATGACTTAGTGACTCAACCACCACCATGGGCTTGTACCACATGCCAATACGCTATGTGCTTTCTAAATTGCTTCAGTTATGTCTGACTCTTTGCAACCCTAAGGACCATAGTCCCCAGGCTCTTTGTCCATGGTATTCTCCAGGCAAGAATACTCAAGTGGGTTGCCATGGCCTCCTCCAGGGGATCTTCCCCACCCAGGGATCAAACTCACATCTTTTAAGTCCCCTGCTTTGGCAGGTGGGTTCTATACCACTGGTGCCTCCTGGGAAGCCCACATGCCAATAACTTCTTATAAATTAAATAATATTCCTTTGCTGTTTATCCAGCAAGTATATAATTTATTTTTATAAATACCAATCTTTGTGTTAATTTTTAATCTAGCAGGGCAATTTGCATCATTTAAAGCACTTTAAATTCCAGATAGGCAGACATGCAATACAAGCATAGTTTCACTTTAACAGACAGTGTGTTTTATAAATTGAAGGTTTGTGGAAACCTTGTGTTGACAGATGATGGCTGGAAATTTTTCCAAGTTTTTTTTTTTCT
This sequence comes from Moschus berezovskii, assembly GCF_049115385.1. Lineage (NCBI taxonomy): Eukaryota > Metazoa > Chordata > Mammalia > Artiodactyla > Moschidae > Moschus > Moschus berezovskii. Next base: position 22,742,297 of record NC_142477.1, on the reverse strand, counting down.
TCACTAAGATGTGTGCAATTTTTTAGACATAGTACTATTGCACAGTTACTTGACTACAGTGTGGTATAAATATAACTTTGATTTGCACTGGGAAACCAGTAACTTTGTGTGACTTGCTTTGCTGCAATATTTGCTTTATTGATGGTGGTGGCTGTTTAGTTGCTAAGTCATGTCCAACTCTTGGGACACCATGGATTGTAGCCTGCCAGGCTCCTCTACCCATGGGATTCTCCAGGCAAGAATACTGGAATGGGTTGCTATTTCCTTCTCCAGGGTAACTTCCCAACCCAGGAATCGAACCCAGGTCTCCTGCACTGCAGTCAGATTCTTTACTGACTGAGCTATGAGGGAAGCTTTATTGGGGTGGTCTGAAATAAACCTGAAATATTTCTGAAGCAAGCCTGTAAAAAACAAACTTAAGATTCACTGGGCTATGTAAGTCATCTTAACACAAACTTTCATGTGCTTTTCTCTATTAAAAAAATGAGGCTTTTGACCCCAGTTAAATGTTAGAATCTCTTGATAAGTATTAAAAATATCATAGTCTGGCCACATAACAGAAATTCTAATTTAAATGGAATGGAGCCTCATAATTATATATTTTAAAGCTTAACACTTAATTCAGATAGAAACCAGATTTGAAAATCAATAAGGTCACTAGCAAGGTATTAATATGGTTTTAGGGTTTCCCTGGGGGCTCAGCAGTAAAGAATCACCTATCAACACAGAAGACACAGGTTTGATCCCTGGGTTGGGAAGATCACCTGCAGATGGAAATGGAAACACACTCCAGTATTCTTGCCTGGGAAATCCCTTGGACAGAGAAGCCTGGCAGGCTACAGTCCATGGGTTCACAAAATAGACATGACTAAACAACTGAACAGCAATGTGTTTAACTACTGAAATATTGTTGACATTCAGGCATATTTGTTGAATTTTATCAGGCAAATTTCTGATTCTTAAGAACCCATATAAACATCCTGTTATAGTCTCCTTTCCTGAGTAATGGCTGAACTTGTGAATATAATGGGATTTTCACTCTCTTGAATATCTTATCTCAGACTCCAATTTAGGAGACTGGATGTAGAGATTTGAAGCAAATGAGATTCTCCTTCTAGCTTAAAAAAAAAAAAAAAAGCTGTCATGTTTTGAGAAGGGCTTGTGACTAAGACCTGGAGGTAGCGTCTAGGAACTGAGGGAAAAACCTGCCAATAGACCACAAATCTACAACAGCAATGAGACTTCTGTCCTAAAGCTGCCAGGGACTGAATTCAGCCAACAATTTTAATGAGCTTGATAGAGAACTCTGATTCTCAGAAGAGACCACAGTCTTGACCAATAAATTGACTCTGTCTGGAGACACCCTGAGCAGAAGATCCAGTTAATCCCTGCCTGGATTTCTGATGATAAATTTATGCTCTTTAAGTTGCAAAATGTGTGGTAATTTGTTAAGAATAGTGATAGTACATGAGTCAACAAATACCCATTTTTACTATGTAATGCAAGTGAATTCCATATTATCATTTTTATTTAGACTGAGATCATTACTGATAATCTTTTATTTTTTGTTCAACTCCTAACTTTCAGTAGATACTAGTCAAGAAATGATGAGAAAGACAATTTGATGAGAGAAGTTATTTATGAATAATGTTAGTGGGAAACTGTGTACCCAATCATAATGAAGAGATTGCAAAAGATGTAGATCTTTTGTAATCTGATGTAGGTACAAAGGATTTCAAATTTTAAAAGGAAGGGATAAAAGTGCTTAAAAAAAAAAGGAAAAAATAGTGCTTACTAACAACAACTCTCTTCTAAGCAATCTTTACTTACACTAGGATATTGTAATAAGTAAGATGGTTACACAAGAGAAGACTCTACACATGGACATCACCAGATGGTCAACACTGAAATCAGATTGATTATATTCTTTGCAGCCAAAGATGGAGAAGCTGTATACAGTTAGCAAAAACAAGACCAGGAGCTGACTGTGGCTCAGATCATGAACTCCTTATTGCCAAATACAGACTTAAATTGAAGAAAGAAGGGAAAACCACTAGGCCATTCACATATGACCTAAATCAAATCCCTTATGATTATACAGTGGAAGTGAGAAATAGATTTAAGGGACTAGATCTGATAGAGAGAGTGCTTGATGAACTCTGGACGGAGGTTCGTGACATTGTACAGGAGACAGGGACCAAGACCATCCCCATGGAAAAGAAATGCTAAAAACAAAATGGCTGTCTGAGGAGGCCTTACAAATAGCTGTGAAAAGAAGAGAAGCGAAAAGAAAGGAGAAAAGGAAAGATATAAGCATCTGAATGCAGAGTTCCAAAGAATAGCAAGAAGAGATAAGAAAGCCTTCCTCAGCAATCAATGCAAAGGAATAGAGGAAAACAGCAGAATAGGAAAAACAAGAGATCTCTTCAAGAAAATTAGAGATTCCAAGGGAACATTTCATGCAAAGATGGGCTCAATAAAGAACAGAAATGGTATGGACCTAACAGAAGCAGAAAATATTAAGAAGAGGTGGCAAGAATACACAGATCTGTACAAAAAAGATCTTCACGACCAAGATAATCACGATAACGTGATCATTGACCTAGAGCCAGACATCTTGGAATGTGAAGTCAAGTGGGCCTTAGAGAGTATCACGACGAACAAAGCTAGTGGAGGTGATGGAATTCCAGTGGAGCTATTTCAAATCCTGAAAGATGATGCTGTGAGGGTGCTGCACTCAATATGCCAGCAAATTTGGAAAACTCAGCAGTGGCCACAGGACTGGAAAAGGTCATTCTTCATTCCAATCCCAAAGAAAGGCAATGCCAAAGAATGCTCAAACTACCACACAATTGCACTCATCTCCCACGCTAGTAAAGTCATGCTCAAAATTCTCCAAGCCAGGCTTCAGCAATACGTGAACTGTGAACTCCCAGATGTTCAAGCAGGTTTTAGAAAAGGCAGAGGCACCAGAGATCAAATAGCCAACATCCGCCGGATCATGGAGAAAGCAAGAGAGTTCCAGAAAAACATCTATTTCTGCTTCATTGACTATGCCAAAGCCTTTGACTGTGTGGATCACAATAAACTGTGGAAAATTCTGAAAGAGATGGGAATACCAGACCACCTGACCTGCCTCCTGAGGAACCTGTATGCAGGTCAGGAAGCAACAGTCAGAGCTGTATATGGAACAAAAGACTGGTTCCAAATAGGAAAAAGAGTACGTCAAGGCTGTATATTGTCACCCTGCTTATTTAACTTATATGCAGAGTACATCATGAGGAACGCTGGGCTGGAAGAAGCACAAGCTGGAATAAAGATTGCCAGGAGAAATATCAATAACCTCAGATATGCAGATGACACTACCCTTATGGCAGAAAGTGAAGAGGAACTCAAAGGCCTCTTGAAAGAGGAGAGTGAAAATGTTGGCTTGAAGCTCAACATTCAGAAAGCAAATGTCATGGCCTCTGGTCCCATCACTTCATGGGAAATAGATGGAAAAACAGTGGAAACAGTGTCAGACTTTATTTTTGGGGGCTCCAAAATCACTGTGGATGCTGATTGCAGCCATGAAATTAAAAAACACTTGCTCCTTGGAAGGAAAGTTATGACCAACCTAGATAGTATATTAAAAAGCAGAGACGTTACTTTGCCAACCAAGGTCCGTCTAGTCAAGGCTATGGTTTTTCCCGTGGTCATGTATGGATGTGAGAGTTGGACTGTGAAGAAAGCTGAGCACCGAAGAATTGATGCTTTTGAACTGTGGTGTTGGAGAAGACTCTTGAGAGTCCCTTGGCCTGCAAGGAGATCCAACCAGTCCATTCTAAAGAAGATCAATCCTGGGTGTTCATTGGAGGGACTGATGCTAAAGCTGAAACTTCAATACTTTGGCCACCTCATGCGACGAGTTGACTCACTGGAAAAGACTCTGATGCTGGGAAGGATTTGAGGTGGGAGGAAAAGGGGACGACAGAGAATGAGATGGCTGGATGGCATCACTGACTCAATGGACATGAGTTTGAGTGAACTCCGGGAGTTGGTGATGGACAGGGAGGCCTGGTGTGCTGTGATTCATGGGGTCGCGAAGAGTCGGACATGACTGAGCGACTGAACTGAACTGAACTGAAGATGGTTACATAGAAACAAAGTGAAGTAAGCATTACTTGGCAACAGTCATCACAGTAGGTTTGACATATGCTTAACATGCTGTATTGAAATAACCATAAACATTTGAGGACAGAGTTTTGAATTCCTATCTCATTTTCAGTAAACTTTGTGAATTTGAATATGTGTCAATTTGAATATTTCATTAGACATCAGATCACTAGTATTGCATTATGGATATGCTGTTGACCATCCCCTATTATGGATGAATGTTTGTAAAGGCTGAGATTATCCACGTCAGAGCTCTTTTCTAAACAAAGCATGTCAGAAGCATTCACCATTTGCCTGATTTCTTTATGGCATTGGAGACCAGAAATATTTTATGTTTCTTGTCATTTTTCTCCCAAGAAAGTAAAATAAATATCCTTGATGTCCTAAATATCAGAGAGTTATTGCTTAACATTATACTTTTACTCACCATTCTTTTCCTGTTTTCTGCTCCCACAATTTATTCATATTATTGCAAAATCTCAAAAGAGTGTGAACCAAGGCATTTTTAAAGCATAGGATGAGTTAGAGATGACTTCATATTCTACTTATTGTAGTTATCACGTGCATTTCCTGTGCCCCTCCCATTTTGAGACTAAAATATACAGTATCATAATAAATCAGTTTTATTAGTGTGCTCATACTAAAACTACCTTCTGCTTACTAATAAATCTTTAATACATATCTTTAAACCCAACCTTTAATCTTCTAAACATATCTCTACTTAAATATTTAGTTATTTATAAAGTAAGATAATATGTATTAATATATAATACTCAATAATGTTCTTAATATAATCCATACTATTTAAAACTATAAAACCAGTTGCTCTCTATGCTGCCTTTTATTTTTGTCATAACCAGATGCCCATGCTCTCTCCTAATTTGAGCCACCTACTCTATTCATTAAGGCTAGGGTCTTGACTTCCCTCATTGATTTTCTTAGACTGACACCATTGATTCAAAAATATTTCTTTTTTAAATAACATTGTTGCAAGCTCTTCATGAAAGTAAGTATTTTGTTATGCACTTACAATCACTTAATATTCTTGGATACCTATTCTACATTGAAAATATTCTTCAAAATTGAAATCAACTTTCCATTGTTTTTCAGTACCTAGTGTTCCTACTGATCAATCTGCTGTTTTTTTATTCTTATTCTTTTATAAAATTCTGTCTTTGCTGATGGTGGTAGCTGTGATCTTGGCACTCTTGATAACAAATTAATGTTATAATAGTATTAACGAATTTTTAAATCTCAGCATAAAAATTCTCAGTTTCCAAGTTTTCCTCATTATTCTCAGATTATTTATTAATGTTTTCATTATATTAAGTATGATAATTGAAATTTTACTTGTTGCAGGTCTCCAAAGAACTGATAATTTTTATCTGAATCACTCAATTCAAAGTTGATCCATCTTGTTTACTTACTTGGAAAATGGCACTAAACAGACTTATGCTAGCTCTGATTATAGGTTTGGTGCTTCTTGACTAGCTTTCTTTTCTTTGGGTTGATGTGAGAACAGGCAAGAAGAAAATTCTATGTTAGAAGCAAATCAGAAACTTAACTGCTGTTGTGTACTCCTTGTTTTTTCTGTATTTAAGTGATACTAGGTTAGGCAATGGCAAGCCACTCCAGTACTCTTGCCTAGAAAATCCCATGGATGGTTGAGCCTGGTAGGCTGCAGTCCGTGGGGTCGCTAAGGGTTGGACACGACTGAGCGACTTCACTTTCACTTTCACACATTGGAGAAGGAAATGGCAACCCACTCCAGTGTTCTTGCCTGGAGAATCCCAGGGACGGGGGAGCCTGGTGGGCTTCCGTCTATGGGGTCACACAGAGTCGGACACGACTGAAGTGACCTAGCAGCAGCAGCAGCAGCAGGTTAAGCCCCTGCTTTTACTTGCTCTATAAGCATATAAATCTGGACTTTAATCAAATCTCTAGCTTCAAGCATCACCTCTTTCTCTGCCTTCTATCACAATTAGGTTTTTTTTTTTTTTTTTTTAAATTGATGTTTCTGAACTGACTGTCAAGGAATCAATGCTTTTGAATAGTGGTGTTGGAGAAGACTATTGGGAGTCCCTTGGACTACAAGATAAAACCAGTGAATCTTAAAGGAACTATGTCCTGAATATTCACTGGAAGGACAGATGCTAAGGCTGAAGCTCCAATACTATGGTCACCTGATGCAAAGAATTTACTTCTTAGAAAAGACCCTGATGCTGGGAAAGACTGAAGATGGGAGGAGAAGGGGACAACGGAGGATGAGATGGTTGGATGGCATCACTGACTCGATAAACACGAGATTGAGCAAGCTCTGGGAGCTGGTGATGGACAGGGAAGCCTGGCATGCTGCTGTCCATGGGGTCATAAAGAGTCAGACATGACTGAGTGACTGAACTGAATTGCCACTTTATTATTGCCATTTATTCTTAATTCATGTCAGTCATTTCATTAAGCCATATTACCTTTCTATAAAGTCATACTAATGGTACATTGATTTTTATATGACTCAATTTAAAAAAAATTGGCAATGCTATATTTTTATTTTTTATATTAAGAGCAACATAGCACCTTAAGTGGTACATTAAATAGTAATAAAGATAAAATGAGATTGATATAATAATTTTTGGAATGCTATTTCATTTTATGCCTTCATATTACACAAAATATCTAGAATTTAAATTATTTAAAATCATGAACCTTGTCTCCATTCATTATTTATCTCTTCCTGGTGAAATCACTGAATAGGGTATCAACAAATATCTACCAAAGGAGCACTTTATAGGTTTTTTTTTATTTTTTCAATGAGAAATATTTCCATTTATTTAGGGAATACAACTGCTTCAGATTTTAAAATCTCTCTGTCAGTCACAGGTACACAAAGAAATTAAATATTACAACAAATATAGTCAGATCTTCTGTCTCTAAATGTTTAATTTTTTTTTTTTTTTTACTTTAAGTGGGACAATTAGAGAAGAAATTTTAGCTAAAGGAAAAGGAGAAGCATAGGAGTTAGGAAAAAAATTAATGTCATAATTTATATGGCTGGCACAGAAAAACTTCAACCTGTTTCATAAGCACTCCATCTACAAGAAATAAAATGGATAATTTTATTTTATTAAAAAATATATATGAAGAGTTGACTCACTGGAAAAGACTCTGATGCTGGGAAGGATTGGGGGCGGGAGGAGAAGGAGACAACAGAGAATGAGATGGCTGGATGGCATCACTGACTCAATGGACATGAGTTTGAGTGAACTCCGGGAGTTGGTGATGGACAGGGAGGCCTGGCGTGCTGTGATTCATGGGGTCGCAAAGGGTTGGTCACGACTGAGCGACTGAACTGAACTTAACTGAACATGTGTGTATGTGTGTTATCAGTCGTGTCCAACTCTGTGACCCTGTGGACTGTAGCCCATCAGGCTTCTCTGCCAATGGAATTTTCCAGGCAAGAAAACTGGAGTGGGTTGCCATTTTCTACTCCAGGGTATCTTTTTGATTTGGGGATCAAACTGGAGTCTCTTGCATTTCCTACATTAGCAGGGGAATTCTTTACCACTCTGCTACCTGAGAAGCCCAACATGACTAACTGTATATGTAACAATGCCTCCCAAATAGATTCAAATATATGGATCTTAAACCTACTCAAGACCCATATACCCAAGTACTTTGTCATTCAAGCATGAATATATGATTCACTTTTTATACAAAATAAATTTAAAAAAAGGAAGAAAACCATCACTAACTCTTTCTGGGAAAAGAAAATATATAAGCAAAGAGACAAATAAACAGATATCTTGGACAATTAAGCCAGTCAAGTAACAGATGAAGAAAAGAATTGTGTAAATCCAAACCAAATAAATATAAACTTAGTATCTGTGCTAATGAAACTTTAAGTGAAAATACATATATTATGTCCATTAATAATGAAGGTTTGGGGTATGAAAAAATGTCCGGGACTTCGCAGGATATATTGTTTCAAACTGAAACTCCTAAACTTTCAATATTTTTGCAACGTTTCCTTAAATTTTGAGATATCTTAAAGAATAAGAATATCTTTAGAAGAACAAATATTTATACAAATACCATTTTAAACCTTTAATTTTCTTTCCTTTTTTCTTTGAAACTCAACCAAAATAAAATTTTATATAAAGCATAATTTATAGTATGTCCCCTGTTTTAAATAAAATACCTCCTTTTTTAAATACTTTTTTCTTTCTTTTGCTTTCTTGCTTTGACTCCTTTTCTTTATCTTTCTTTCTGTTTTCTATAAGTATAGTAAATCATCAGGGATGCAATCTATTTAATGGTTAAAGTGCAATTTCTGGCTATTGTGTGCTTAAATTTGTTCTGGAAATGTTTTCATGTTGCTTATATTTTAACAAAACAGTAATTATTAATAAAACATAAAAGATCTAAAAGAATGCATACCAAAATTTAAATGTCTTTTTTTGGTTGAGAATATTGGATTGAATGCATACAGAAAACAAGAATAAAAAATGTAAATTAACACTCCATAATATGTATACTGTGCCGTGCTGCACTGTGCTGTGCTCAGTCATGTCTGACTCTGTGCGATCCTATGGACTATATCCCTCTAGACTCTTCCACCCGTGGGATTCTCCAGGCAAGAATACTGGAGCACATTGCCATTCCCTCCTCCAGGGGAATCTTCCTGACCCAGAGATTGAACCTGGGTCTCCTGCATTTCCTGAACTAGCAGGCTAATTATTTACCACTGAGATGCCTGGGAAGCCCAATATTTATACTACTCGAAATTTTTACTAACATTATCTTATTTAAAAAAATAGAATGTTATTAATGACATAAGGGCTTCCCTGGTGGCTCAGGTGGTAAAGAAACAGCCTGCAATGCAGGAGACTCAGGTTCAATCCCTGGTTCAGGAAGATCCCTTGGAGAAGGGAATGGCAACCCACTCCAGTATTATTGCCTGGAGAATTCCATGGACAGAGGAGCCTGGTGGGTTACAGTCCATGGGGTTGCAAAGAGTTGGACACGACTGAGCAACTAACACACATTAATAACATAAAAAGTATTTTTAACCCTTGTGTCTTATATATTCATGAAATTGTCTGATCGCCTACAGAGACCATCAGGAAAATGCTTTGATTATACAAACTTCAGATTTTTGTTTTTGTTTTCAGTTCAGTTCAGTCACTCAGTTGTGTCTGACTCTTTGCTACCCAAATGGACTACAGCACTCCAGACTTCCCTGTCCATCACCAGCTCCCAGAAATTGATCAAACTCATGTCCATCCCATCAGTGATGCAATCCAACCATCTCATCCTATGATCTCATCCCTTCTCCTTCTGCCTTCAATCTTTCCCAGAATCATGGTCTTTTCCAATCAGTCAGTTCTTCCACATCAGGGGGCCAAAGTATTGGAGTTTCAGCTTCAGCATCAATCTTTCCAATGAATATTCAGGACTGATTTCCTTTACGATGGACCGGTTTAATTTCCTTGAAGTCCAAGGGACTCTCAAGAGTCTTCTCCAACACCACAGTTCAAAAGCATCATTTCTTTGTCACTCAGTTTTCTTTATAGTCCAACTCTGTCATCCATACATGTCTACTGGAAAAACCATAGCTTTGACTAGATGGACCTTTGATGGCAAAGTGATGTCTCTGCTTTTTAACATGCTGTCTAGTTTGGTCATAGCTATTCTTCGAAGAGCAAGCATCTTTTAATTTCATGGCTGTAGTCACCATCTACAATGATTTTGGAGCCCTAAAAAATAAAGTCTGTCATTGTTTCCATTGTTTCCCCATCAATTTGCCATGAAATGATGGGACCGGATGCCATGATCTTAGTTTTCTGAATGTTGAGTTTTAAGGCAGCTTTTTCACTCTCCTCTTTCACTTTCTTTTTGTTGTTGTTGTTGTGTATTGTCTTAATATATCTTATTTTTATTTTTTTATATTAATTTATTTTTTATTGGAGGCAAATTATTTTACAATATTATATTGGTTGGTTTTGCCATACATTGACATGAATTCGCCCCAGGTTTACATAAGTTCCCCCTCCTGAACCCCCCTCCCACCTCCCTCCTCCCTTTATCCTCCCTCTGGGTCATCCCTGCATGCCAGCCCCGAGCATCCTATAACATGCATCGACCCTGAACTAGTGATTCGTTTCACATATCACTTTCATCAAGAGGTGTTTTAGTTCTTCTTTGCTTTCTGCCTTAAGGGTGGTGTCATCCGCCTATCTGAGGTTATTCATATTTCTCCCAACAATCTTGATTCCAGCTTGTGCTTCATCCAGTCCAGCATTTATCATGATGTACTCTGCATATAAGTTAAATAAGTAGGGTGAAAATATAAAGCCTTAATGTACTCCTTTCCCAACTGGAAACCAGTTTTTTAGTTTTGTTCAGTTCAGTCACTCAGTCACGTCTGATTCTTTGTGACCCCATGAATGCAGCTTGCTAGAACTTCCTGTCTTTCACCAACTCCCAAATTTGCTCTCTCATGTCCATCGAGTCAGGGATTTCATCCAAACATCTCTGTCGTCCTCTTCTCCTCCTGCCTGAAAAGCAGGAGGTGTTTTCCAATCAGTTAGTTCTTCACAAGTTCTTCACTTCAATACTAGGTGGCCAAAATATTGGAGTTTCAGTTTCAGCATCAGTCCTTCCAACGAATATTCAGGCCTGATTTCCTTTAGGAATGACTGGTTTGATCTACTTTCAGTCCGAGGGACTCTAAAGAGTCTTCTCAAACACCGCAGTTCAAAAGCATCATTCTTTGCTGCTCAGCTTGCTTTATAGTCTAACTCTTACATCCATACACTACTGCTAGAAAAGTCATAGCTTTGACTAGATGGACCTTTGCTGGCAAAGTAATGTCTCTGCTTTTTAATAATTTTTTTTCTGAAACTCTCTTGCTTTGTCAATGATCCAATGGATGATGACAATTTGATATCTGGTTTTCTGCCCTTTCTAAATCCAGCTTGAACATCTGGAAGTTCATGGTTCACATACTATTGAAGCTTTGCTTGGAGTATTTTGAGCATTACTTTGCTAGCATGTGAGGTGAGTTCAATTGTGTGGAAGTTTGAATATTCTTTGGCGTTGCCTTTCTTTAGGATAGGAATGAAAACTTATCTTTTCCAGTCCTATGACCACTGCTGAGTTTTCCAAATTTGCTGGCATATTAAGTACAATGCTTTCACAGCATCATCTTTTAAGATTTGAAATAGCTCAACTGGAATTCCATCACCTTCCCTAGCTTTGTTTGTAACAATGTTTCCTAAGCCACACTTGACTTCGCATTCCAGGATGTCTGGCTATAGGTGGGTGATCCCTCCATCATAGTTATCTAGGTCATGAAGATATTTTTTGTATTGTTTTTCTGTGCATTCTTGCCACGTCTTCTTGATATCTTCTGATTCTGTTAGGTCTATACCATTTCTATCATTTGTTGTGCCCATCTTTCCATGAAATAATCCCTTGGTATCTCTAATTTTCTTGAAGAGATCTCTTGTCTTTCTTATTCTATTGTTTTCCTCTATTTCTTTGCATTGATCACTGAAGAAGGCTTTCTTACCTCTCCTTGCTATTCTTTGAAACTCTGCATTCAGATGGATATATCTTTCCTTTTCTCCTTTGCCTTTATCTTCTCATCTTTTCTCAGATATTTGTAAGGCCTTGTCAGGCAAAAGTTTTCCCTTTTTGCATTTCTTTTTCTTGGTGATGCTCTTGATCAGTTCCTCCTATACAATGTCACGAACCTCCGTCCATAATTCTTCAGAGACTCTGTCTACCAGATCCCATCTCTTGAGTCTATTTGTCACTTTTACTGTATTACTGTAAGGGACTTGATTTATGTCATACCTGAATGGTTTAATGGTTTTCCCAACTTTCTTCAATTTAAGTCTGAATTTGACAATAAAGAGTTCGTGATCTGAGCCACAGTCAGCTGCTGGTCTTGTTTTTGCTGACTGTATAGAGCTTCTCCATCTTTGGCTGCAAAGAATATAATCAATCTGATTTCGGTGTTGACCATCTGGTGATGTCCATGTGTAGAGTCTTCTCTTGTGTTGTTGGAAGAGGGTGTTTGCTATGACCAGTGCGTTCTCTTGACAAAACTGTTATCTTTGCCCTGCTTCATTCTGTACTCCAAGGCCAAATTTGCCTGTTACTCCAGGTGTTTTTTGACTTCCTACTTTTGCATTCCAGCCCCCTATAATGAATAGGAAATATTTTTTTGGTGTTAGTTCTATAAGATCTTGTAGGTCTTCATAGAACTCTTCAACTTCAGATTCTTCAGCATTACTGTTTGGAGCATAGTCTTGGATTACTGTAATATTGAATGGTTTGCCTTGGTAACGGACAAAGATCATTCACTTTTGAGTTTGCATCCAGGTATTGCATTTCAGAATTTTTTGCTATGAGGGCTACTCCATTTCTTCTAAAGGATTCTTGCCTATAGTAGTAGATATAATGGTCATCTCAGTTAAATTTGCCTATTCCAGTCCATTTTATTTCACTGATTCCTAAAATGTTGATGTTCACTCTTGCCATCTCCTGTTTGGTCACTTTTATATTACCTTGTTTCATGGACCTAACATTCTAGGTTCCTATGTAATATTGCTCTTTACAGCATCGGACTTTAGTTTCATCACCAGTCACATCTACAGCTGGGCATTGTTTTCACTTTGGCTCCATCTCTTCATTCTTCTTGGTGTTATTTCCCCAGTGTTCTCCAGTAGCATATTGAACACCTACTGACCCTGGAAGTTCATCTTTCAGTGTCACAGCTTTTTGCCTTTTCATGCTAAGAAGGAAACCATCTGATTGTGTTATCCTTATGTCTTACTAGTGAAAGTCTGATGAAGATTATGCTTAGAGAAGGAATTCATCACATTTCATTTCTAAACCTGGCAAGTTGCTAAAACTGTCAGTTTTTGAAATGAAACAAAAGTTCTATTATTTTATGTACCAACAGGGTCTGTGTGTAGTCTTGCATGGGTTCTGAACAACATGCTGCTAAAACAGATTGCACTGACATTAATTATATTGTATTCCAATGTTATATTGGGCTTCGCTGGTAACCGTAATTGTACAGAGTTGATCTTGGGAATTATGCTGTTTGCTTTGAAAATTATGGTTTCTATACATTTCTCAGTCCAGTCTGTAATTAATATCATATATCCTAGATTTTTGCTGTTGAATACCTTCCTTATGAAAGAGAGTTCAAATAATTGCTATTTTTTCTTCTGTATAATCATAAAGTATTTGAATTAGGTTGTGCCTAAATGGTCTAGTGGTTTTCCTTACTTTCTTCAATTTAAGTCAGAATTTGGCCTTAAGGAGTTCATGATCTAAACCACTTTCAGCTCCTCCTTTTGTTTCTGCTGACTGTATAGAGATTTCCATCTTTGGCTGCAAAGAATCAATCCAATTTCAGTATTGGCGATCTGGTGATGTCCATGTGTAGAGTCGTGTCTTGAGTTGTTGGAAGAGGCTGTTTGCTGTGACCAGTGCATTCTCTGTTTGCTATGTTCTCTGTTTGCTATGACCAGTGCATTCTCTGTTTGCTATGTTCTCTGTTTGCTATGACCAGTGCGTTCTCTGTTTGCTATGTTCTCTGTTTGCTATGTTCTCTGTTTGCTATGACCAGTGCGTTCTCTTGCCAAAACTCTGTTAGCCTTCGTCCTGCTTCATTCTGTACTCTAAGGCCAAATTTGCCTGTTACTTCAGGTATCTCCTGACTTTCTACTTTTGCATTCCAGTCCCCTATGATGAAAAGAATACCTTTTTTGGTGTTAGTTCTAGAAGGTCTTGTAGGTCTTCATAAAACCATTCAACTTCAATTTCTTCAGCATTACTTGTTGGGGCATAGACTTGGATTATTGTGATACTGAATGGTTTGCCTTGGAAACAAACAGAGATTATTCTGTCATTTTTGAAATTGCACCCAAGTACTGCATTTCAGACTCTTTTGTTGACTATGATAGCTACTTCATTTCTACTAAGGGATTCTTGCCCACAGTAGTAGATATAATGGTCATCTGAATGAAATTCACCCATTCTGGTCCATTTTAGTTCTCTGATTCCTAAAATGTTGATGTTCACTCTTACAATCTCCTGTTTGACCACTTCCAATTTACCTTGATTCATGGACTTAACATTCCAGATTCCTATGCAATATTGTTCTTTACAGCATCAGACTTTATTTTCACCACAAAACATACCCACAACTGAGCAGTGTTTCTTCTTTGGCTCAACCTCATCTTTCTTTCTGGAGCTATTTCTTCAGTCTTCTCCAGGAGCATATTGGACACCTACCAACCTGGGGAGTTCATCTATTATTGTTTTACCTTTTTACTTTTTCATACTGTTCATGGAGTTCTCAAAGCAAGAATGATGAAGTGATTTGCCATTCCTTTCTCCAGTGGACTAAGTTTTGTCAGAAATCTCCACCATGAGCCGTCTGTCTTGGATTGTCCTAGATGGCATGACTCATAGTTTCACTGAGTTAGACAAGGTTGTGATCCATGTGATTAGTTTGGTTAGTTTTCTGTCATTGTGGTTTTCATTCTGTCTGCCCTCTGATGGATTATGATAAAAAGATTGTGGAAGTTTCCTGATGGGAAGGACTGGTTGTCAGTAAAACTGGATCTTGCTCTGTTGAGCAGGGCCATGCTCAGGAAATCTTTAATCCAATTTTATGCTGATGAGTGGAGCTATATTCTCTCCCTGTTGTTTGGTCTAAGGTCGAGTTATGGAAGAGGTAATGACAGCAATGGCAACTTTCTTCAAAAGGACTTTTGCCAGCAAGTTGCCCCCAGGACGATTGTAGTCAGTGTCCCTGACTCTGCAGCAGGCCACTGTCAACCCACAACTCCACCAGAGAGTCCTGTACACTCACAGGCAAGTCTGGCCCAGTCTCTTGTGGGATAACTGCTCCTTTCTCCTGAGTCCTGATAAACACAAGGATTTGTTGTTCCATCCAAGAGTCTTTTTCCCTAGGAGTTCTCAATCCTTTTGCTGAATCCCCAGGTTGGGAATTCACTTGGACCCTAGAACTTTTGCAACAGTGTGAAAATTTCCTTGGTATAATTGTTCTCCAGTTTGTGGATCATCTGCTCTGCAGCTCTATAGGGGGACTAATGGCAACCTCCTCCAAAGGGACTCATGACACACACTGGCCTCCCTGGTCTGCTGCAGCCAGAGCCCCTGTCCCACAGCAGGTCACTGCTAACCTGAGTCTCTGCAGGAGACATTCAAACACTCAAAGGCAGGTTTGGCTCAGTCACAGTGGGGGGCCACTGGTCCTTTCTGTCAGGATTAGGTCTGATAGATAGAGTGCCTGAAGAACTATGGATGGAGATTCGTGACATCGTACAAGAGGTGGTGATCAAAACCATCCCCAAGAAAAAGAAAGGCAAAAAGGGAAAATGGTTGTCTGAGGAGGTCTTAAAAATAGTTGAGAAAAAAAGAGAAGATAAAGGCAAAGGGAAAAAGGAAAGATATACCCATCTAAAAGCAGAATTCCAAAGAATAGCAAGGAGAGATAACAAAGTCTTCCTAAGTGAATAACGTGAAGAAATAGTGGGAAAAAGTAGGATGGGAAAGACTAGAAATTTTTTCAAGAAAATAAGAGATGCCAAGGGATCATTTCATGCAAAGATGGGCACAATGAAGGACAGAAACAGTATGGATCAAACAGAAGCAGAAGATATTAAGAATAGGTGGCAAGATGACACAGAAGATCTATGCAAAAAAGATCTTAATGACCCAGATAACCATGATGGTGTGATCACTAACCTAGAGCCAGACATCTTGGAATGTGAAGTCAAGTGGGACTCAGGAACAAAGCTAGTGCAGGTGATGGGATTTCAGATGAAATATTTCAAATCCTAAAAGATGATGCTGTTAAAGTGTTGCACTCAGTATGCCAGCAAATATGGAAAACTCGTCAGTGGCCACAGGACTGGGAAAGATCAGTTTCCATTCCAATTCCAAAGAAAGGCAATGCCAAAGAATGTTCAGAGTACCGCACAATTTCACTCATTTCACATGCTAGTAAAGTAATACTCAAAATTCTCCAAGCTAGACTTCAATAGTACATGAAATGAGAAATTCTAGATGTTCAAGCTGGATTTAGAAAAGGCAGAGGATCCAGAGATCAAATTGCCAGCATTGGCTGAATCATAGAAAAAGCAAGAGAATTCCAGAGAAATACCTACTTTTGCTTCATTGACTATGCTAAAACCTTTGATTTTGTGGATCACAACAAACTGGAAAATTCTTCAAGGGATGGGACTACTAGACCACCTTATCTGTCTCCTGAGAAACTTGCATGCAGGTCCAGAAGGAACAGTTAGGACCAGACATGGAGCAACAGACTGGTTTCAAATTGGGAAAGGAGTACGTCAGGCAATCTATTGTTACTCTGCTAAATTAACTTCTATGCAGAGTATATCATTCAAAATGCTGGGCTGAGTAAAACACAAGCAGGAATCAAGATTGCTGGGAGAAATATTGATAACCTTAGATATGCAGATGACACCTCCCTTATGATAGAAATCATAGAGGAACTCTAGACCCTCTTGATGAATGTGAAAGAGGAGAGTGAAAATGCTGGCATAAAACTCAACATTCAAAAAACGAAGATCATGGCATCTGGTCCCATCATTTCATGGAAAATAGGTGGGAAACAACAGAAACAGTGACAGATGTTATTTTCTCGAGCTCCAAAATCACTGCAAATTGTGACTGCAGCCTTGAAATTAAAAGACTCTTGCTTCTTGAAAGAAAAGCTATGACCAGTGACCAACCTAAACAGCATATTAAAACACAAAGACATTACTTTGCCGACAATGGTCCATCTAGTCAAAGCTATTGTTTCTCCAGTAGTCATTTATGGATGTGAGAGTTGGACCATAAAGAAGGCTTCATACCAAATAATTAATGCTTTTGAACTGTGGTGTTGGAAAAGACTCTTGAGAGTCCTTTGGACTGCAAGGAGATCAAACCAGACAATCCTAAAGGAAATCAGTCCTGAATATTCATTAGAAGGACAGATGTTGAATTTGAAGCTCCAATACTTGGGCCACATAATGTGAAGTACTGACTCACTGGAAAATATCCTGATGCTGGGAAAGATTGAAGGCAGGAGGAGAAAGTGACAACAGAGGACAAGATGGTTGTATGGCACCACTGACTCAATGGACATGAGTTTGAGCAAGCTCTGGGAGATGGTGAAGGACAGGACAGCTTGGCATGCTGCTGTTCATGGGGTCTCATGGAATCTGACATGACTGAACTACTGAACAACAAATCTTTTCTTCTGGCACTTTAAAACTACAGAGTTTTTCTTAAATCAAAATAACTTGTGAAATAGTTCTTTGTTGAGCAAGATAGTGGAGGAAAGAAAATAGTAAACCTGTGTAAATTCTTTGGAAAATACTCAAGTTATAATTGGATACTTTTATTTCATGGAATTGAAATGAGCATTTATTGGGCAATAGAAAAAATGTGGCTCAGCTGGAAAAGAGTCCTCCTGCAATAGGGAGACCTTGGTTCGATCCCTGGGTAGGGATGATCCCCTGGAGAAAGGAAAGCCTGCCCACTCCAGTATTGTGGCCTGGAGAATTCCATGGACTCTATAGTCTGTGGGGTTGCAAAGATCAGACATGACTGAGTGACTTTCTCTTTCAAAAAAAAATTATATATATATTATTTTCTTAACTAAAGAACTATATATAATAGATATAATTTTAACCTCTCATGTGTTTTAACACATTTATTCTAACTATACTTTCTTATATCATCCTTAACAAATAGCTGTTTTAAGAGAAATATATATTTATATTATATTTGTATTAAACTAGAGGCTCAAACTAATGTAAAAGATAGTAATTAAGTTTTCAGCTATACTTGGACACATATACTACGATGTTATAAGAATATACAACCATATGATATGTACATATTATTTAAATAAGAAGAAATTGACTTTTCTCATATTTTACTTTCATTGAAAACTGAAATTCTGATTTGGTTGTTTATGTTTTACATAATTTTAGTTCAGTATTTCAAGAGGGTTAATCATAATTATTGCAAATTGATTTTTGTTTAATTTGCAGAACTAAATAATGCAGCTAATATTTTTGGTACTGTATCTAACCCTTTTTAATAATATATATTCCATATAAAAGTTAAACATTATTTTGAGTATGTTATTTATCTTTACTCATGTGAGCTCTTATCACAAAAGCCTCATGCTTCGTAAATAGATACATGTTATTTTTTTCAAACATGAAGTAAACTATTTTAGTTTAGACTTCTGTTGCATCGCCCCTTGCTACCAACAGAACATTCTTATGCAAGCATGGGTCCTTTTTACATAAGAGATGGCTGGATGGCATCACCAACTCTGTGGACATGAGTTTGAGTGAACTCCGGGGGTTGGTGATGGACAGGGAGGCCTGACGTGCTGTGATTCATGGGGTTGCGGAGAGTAGGACACGACTGAGCGACTGAACTGAACTGAACTGAACTGAAAGATGGGCAGTTTAAAGGCAATGCTAACCATTGTGCAGAATGGATGCTACTTTGTTACCCATGAGATAAACCTATGGCTAGTTTATATATCTGTATTTTGTGGAAGTTCCCAAAGTGATTTACAAGATAAATGGTTTATAACATGAAGATTATTACTAACTTCAGGATCTCACTGCCATCCATGTTTATTTCTCTCTTTTGTTACACACTTTTTGTCCTTTTCTTAACATCTCTTCCTTTTTTCCTCCATTTTGTCCTTCCTTATCTGTTTGTCTTTCCTACTATATCATCTAGGAATTGGCTTATCATAGAAATAGCTGCAAAAGTAAATATATATTTTCCTTCTTCTTAAACGTAAAGCAATGAAATGGTTTTTTGAAACTCAGGAAAACCTGAAGAATTCCTTTCCTATTCCAACTGGTGTCTCTTCTCACATTATACATGTGTGATCCTTTAATTTTTACAACACACACTCTGTCTGAGCACAGAAGAGACAGTTAATTCTGCAGTATTTGTTGACATTACTTTGCCAACCAAGGTCTGTCTAGTCAAGGATATGGTTTTTTCAGTGGTCATGTATGGATGTGAGAGTTGGACTGTGAAGGAAGCTGATCACCAAAGCATTGATGCTTTTGAACTGTGGTGTTGGAGAAGACTCTTGAGAGTCCCTTGGACTGCAAGGAGATCCAACCAGTCCACTCTGAAGCAGATTGATCCTGGGTGTTCATTGGAAGGACTAATGCTAAAGCTGAAACTCCAATACTTTGGCCACCTCATGTGACGAGTTGACTCACTGGAAAAGACTCTGATGCTGGGAGGGATTGGGGGCGGGAGGAGATGGGGACAACAGAGAATGAGATGGCTGGATGGCATCACCGACTCAATGGACATGAGTTTGAGTGAACTCTGGGAGTTGGTGATGGACAGGGAGGCCTGGCATGCTGTGATTCAAGGGGTCGCTAAGAGTAGGACTCGACTGAGCAACTGAACTGAGAGGGAAATTAAGAGATTGAAAGCTGATTATTTGCAAAGTTTCTGTAACAGATTCAGACTTCATTCAGCTCAGCTCCCTAAGAACTCAGAGTAAAAATTTAGCAATGCTTTTATCTGATTCTGTAGGAATTATGTCTGTATGCTTTTTTTCCCTTTACTTAAAGTGTGAAATTTTTGTGAAAATCTTACCTGCCATATTGATATCTGCATAAAAATGACTAGTACAGCATCTGAACTATGATAAAACTGTTTGGATGAACAATGAATTTCCTTTTATCACTGTAGCATCATAATTGTTAAGAAATTTTTAAAAATCCTTAAAATACTTAAGGAGAGGATTCTTCCCTTTAGGATGCTCCATCTGTTTTCAGAAAAGTAGCTTGTTTCAAATCCACTCATGTTTTCTTAGGATGTTTATACTATATATTTCTTTCTAGCAAACATCCTTAAGATGGTTGTATGTGTGTGCTTAGTCACTAAGTATCCAACTCTTTTGCAGCCCCATGAACTGTAGCTTGCCAGACTCCTTTGTGTACGGGATTTTCCAGACAAGAATGCTGGAGTAGTTTGCCATTTCCTTTCCTATGTCATTCAAAAGTTTAGCGTATTCAGTAACTAAAGCATTACTCTCTTCGGTACATTTTTAAATGTCTCAATCTCTTTACCACTGATACAATACACTGAAGCATATTTCATGTAGGAAAGAGGGGGAGTTTATCACTCAGTCTCACTCTGATAAATCTTGAGGGACAGGATTATATGGCATTGAAAATATTTTATTCATTCATTCATTTGCTCATTGAATCTTTTTTGTTCATTTAAATACAGATTCTGGAATTTTTTTCATAGACAAAACATACTTTTGCTAGCCAAATTACAGCAGAAAGCAGACTTTGTGTAGAAACTTAGGTGTTTTAACAGAATCATTTTTATTATTTTGGTAAAATTGTTTAGAAATTAATTTCATATTTTATAAAGTCCTTTGTAAAGTAGTATAGGAAAATGGAAGAGAAAATGTAAAGATATATCTAAAATGCAATGGCACTTACATCATTTTTACAAGGAAAAGTAATTAAATTTTAATTTGTTGATGTTGTAATAGTTAAAAAAAAGAGAAAAAAAAAAAAACATTGAGACTTCACATAATTTATGTTAATCCTGAGCATCTGAACAGATGGTTGCCATCTTACTAAAGTAACATATCAGAGCAAGTTCTATGGTATTAGGTGCTCTGAAGAAAGTAAAACTAGCATGATTTATTGAGCTCTATAACATGTAAAACATCTATTTCTGATTTATTGACTATGCCAAAGCTTTTGACTATGTGGATCACAATAAACTGTGGAAAATTCTTCAAGAGATGGGAATACCAGACCACTGGACCTGCCTTTTGAGAAATCTGTATGCAGGTCAGGAAGCAACAGTTAGAAGAAATGGAACAGCACACTGGTTCCAAATAGGAAAAGGAATATGTCAAGGCTGTATATTGTCACCCTGCTTATTTAACTTATATGCAGAGTACATCATGAGGAACGCTGGGCTGGATGAAGCACAAGCTGGAATTAAAATTGTCGGGAGAAATATCAATAACCTCAGATATGCAGATGACACCACCCTTATGGCAGAAAGTGAAGAAGAACTAAAGAGCCTCTTGATGAAAGTGAAAGAGGAGAGTGAAAAAGCTGGCTTAAAGCACAACATTCAGAAGACAAAGATCATGGCATCTGGCCCCATCACTTCATTGCAAATAGATGGGGAAACAGTGGCTGGCTTAATTTTTGGGTCTCCAAAATCACTGAAGATGGTGACTGCAGCCATGAAATTAAAAGACGCTTACTCCTTGGAAAGTTATGAGAAACCTAGACAGCATAGTAAAAAGCAGAAAAATTACTTTGCCAACAAAGGTCCATCTAGTCAAGACTACAGTTTCTCCAGTAGTCACGTATGGATGTGAGAGTTGGACTGTGAAGAAAGCTGATCACAGAAGAATTGATGCTTTTGAACTGTGGTGCTGGAGAAGACTCTTGAGAGTCCCTTGGACTGAAAGGAGATCCAACCAGACCATCCTAAAGGAGATCAGTCCTGAGTTTTCATTGGAAGGACTGATGCTGAAGCTGAAACTCCAATACTTTGGCCACCTGATGCAAAGAGCTGACTTATTTGAAAAGACCCTGATGCTGGGAAAGATTGAAGGAAGGTGGAGAAGGGGCTGACAGAGGATGAGATGGTTGGATGACATCACCGACTCAATGGCCATGGTTTTGGGTAAACTCTGGGAGCTGATGATAGACAGGGAGACCTGGCAAGCTGCGGTCCATGGGGTCACAAAGACTTGGACACTACTGAGCAACTGAACTGAACTGAACTGAACTGAATAACATGTAAAACTGGTGTGAACTGCTTCTTAGTTTGGTGATTCAAAATCATGTGTTATTTTATTGACTCTTTACTTGTCCATTTGACAAGAGTTTCAATTTCTTATTCCAGTACAATGGATTATCCTAAATGTAGGATTTTTTTATTATTATTTATTTTATTTTTTATTTTTTTATTGGAGGCTAATTACTTTACATTATTGTATTGGTTTTGCCATACATTGACATGAATCTGCCCCGAGTGTATATGTGTTCCCCATCTTGAACCCCCCCCCACCTCCCTCCCCATCCCATCCCTCTGGTTCATCCCAGTACACCAGCCCCGAAATGAGAGAGGACTAAAATCTGAACCATTGGTTATTGGCATAACATCTCATCCACACTGTTTCCCCAGATGTTAGAGCTTCAGTTTACAACAAACATTAGTGAAAATTGTATCATTACCCCAGATGTGCTGTTCTCAGAGAACTTTCTTGTATAAGTCCCATGAGTGCTAAAACCAGCCCTCCCTTGTAAAGTCTCTGTCTTTATATTAATTTTAAGTCATGAATCTAGGCTGTCTCCTTCCTGATTCACCTTGATTGATGACATATTATCATGGCTAACAAGCCTTTAATTTCTAGAAGGGAAGAAGACATATTTGTGAGACTTGTAAGCATATTGGTATATGGATAACCTGTATTCTGAGCTATGAGATTGGTATTGCCTGGGTCTTGAAGGTGGCATATCAATGCATTCACTAAAAATTCCTCCTGTTTTCTCACCTTAACTTTGCATAGATAGAGATGCTTCAGCTTACTCTTTTAGATATAAAAGCACAGTTTGCTGCATGTATTTAAAATTTTTCATATTTGTGTACATAGAGGCTGGCATGTTAATTGACTCCTCAGCAGACATTACTTTGACATCTACCTAGATTATCAGTTTGAAACAATAATTGCAAATTGTAACAAAAATCTGTGTGATGAAATAAGAAACATCTTTTCAAAGGAGTAAAATAAGATAAATTAATATTTCTCCTATATGCCTCATTATATATTTCAATTTTTATATTTATTATGGGCTTCCCTGGTGGCTCAGAGGTTAAAGCGTCTGCCTCCAATGTGGGAAACCCGGGTTCGATCCGGGGGTCGGGAAGATCCCCTGGAGAAGGAAATGGTAACCCACTCCAGTATTCTTGCCTGGAGAATCCCATGGACGGAGAAGCCTGGTAGGCTACAGTCCACGGGGTCACAAAGAGTCGGACACGACTGAGTGACTTCACTTACTTACTCACTCACTTACTTACTTATTTATATATAATAATAGTCAAGAAGATCACCTGGAGGAGGGCTTGGCAACCCACTCCAGTATTCTTTTCTGGAGAATCCCGTGAACAAAGGTGCCTGGTGGGCTACAGTCCATAGGATTGCAAAGAGTTGGTTATGATGAAGCAACTTAGCACACATGTAATTATAATGGCTCTCCACAGTTAACTGTATTATCAAATCCATTTTTCACTCACAATTTGTCACATCGGTTTTATCAAATGTAGTTTGAAGTAAACAAATGTAGTTTAAAATCACCAGGATTCCTTGGTGATCCAGTGGGTAGGAAGCTGAGGTTTCATTGCTGAGGTTCAGGGTTCAATCCCTTATTAGGGAAATAAGACCTAAAATCTCACAAACCACATAAACCTAGAGGACAGAATGGTAAATGAAATCAGCCACACAAACAAAGACAGATGCTGGGATTTCACTTATCTGTGAAATCTGAAAAAGGCAACTCATAGGAGCAGAGCATTGAATGGTGTTTGCCAGGGAAAGATGGTTATTAAAAAAATGGGAATATATTGATCAAAAAGCAAAAATTTCTGTTATAAGATGAATAAATTCTTGGGATCTAATTTATAGCATAATGATTAATACTATAATGTATACTTTAAATCTGCTAGGTGGTTAAATTTTTATTGGAGTATAGTTGATTTATATGTTCTGGTAGTTTCAGGCATATGGAAAATTGAATCAGTTATACATTTACATATATCCACTTATTTTTAGATTCTTTTCCCATACATGTCATTACAGAGTATTGACTAGACTTCCCTGTGCTATAGAGATTCGGGTGACATATATGCATCGTGCCGTGTGGGCTCAGTGCTGTCCCACTCTTTGCAGCCCTACAGACTGTAGCCCACAAGGCTCCATGGAATTTTCCAGGCAAGAACACTAGAACAGACAGCCATTTCCTACTCCAGGGGATCTGCTCCACTGAGATGGAGTCCAAGTCTCTTTCATCTCCTGCCTCGCAGGCAGATTCTTTACCACCGAATCATCTGGGAAGTCCTCCTGTATACATTCAGTTCAGGTTAGTTCAGTTCAGTCGCTCAGTCATGTCCGCTCTTTATGACCCCATGAATCACAGCACGCCAGGCCTCCCTGTCTATCACCAACTCCCGGAGTTCACTCAAACCCACCTCCATCAAGTCAGTGATGCCATCCAGCCATCCCATTCTCTGTCTTTCCCTTCTCTTCCCACCCCCAATCCCTCCCAGCATCAGACTCTTTTCCAGTGAGTCAACTCTTCGCATCAGGTGGCCAAAGTATTGGAGCTTCAGCTTTAGCATCAGTCCTTCCAATGAACACCCAGGACTGATCTCCTTTAGGATGGACTGGTTGGATCTCCTTGCAGTCCAAGGGACTCTCAAGAGTCTTCTCCAGCACCACAGTTCAAAAGCATCAATTCTTTGGCGATCAGCTTTCTTCACAGTCCAGCTCTCACATCCATACATGACCACTGGAAAAACCATAGCCTTGACTAGATGGATCTTGGTTGGCAAAGTAATGTCTCAGCTTTTTAATGTGCTATCTAGGTTGGTCATAACTTTCCTTCCAAGGAGTAAGCGTCTTTTAATTTCATGGTTGCAATCAGCATCTGCAGTGATTTTGGAGCCCAAAAACATAAAGTCTGACACTGTTTCCACTGTTTCCCCATCTATTTCCCAGGAAGTGATGGGACCAGAGGCCATGATTTTAGTTTTCTGAATGTTGAGCTTCAAGCTAACTTTTTCACTCTCCTCTTTCACTTTCATCAAGAGGCTTTTGAGTTCC